>NC_088298.1:15811475-16111475 GCF_032854445.1 Liolophura sinensis | reverse complement strand
ACCAGATTTGCATTTTGTAAACATACCGCAAGGTGCAAAATGTTAGAAGACTATAACAAGTGAATCGCACGTGCTTGTATGCCATGTGTATACGGAGCGTTTATGCACGTGCTTCGCTGTTAACCGCCTGTCTTCAACCAAATGGGTGTGCAAGTGATAGTTAAGCATAACACGTACATCATGTGGGTGTGGAATGTACATCTGTTCACCGCAGGCTAGCTTAAAATCCGAAGAGAGCAGTGGCTGAGTTGGTTATTGCCTTGTAATCGTTAGAACGGGAGTTAATCTCATTCTCGGGCACGCAGATATAAGGATTTCCTGTCATTGCTCTCTGGCCTTTTGCTGACAATAGGCGGCCGGGTTGTCGTGTGGTGTGACAAGAAGAAACCAAACTGTATTCCACCAATATGATATGCCTCACACGTTGCAGATCTCTGGGAGTCTTACCCTCCATTCTGTTGAAAACCGTATGCGCGGAAGTAGTTTATAGTATCCCTCCGGCCGAACATCAGCGACCCGTTTTTCACGCCGCCAAGGTTTGGTAGCAAGAGCAAGTTAAACTTTCGTTAAGTTCTCGACGAAATTGTCACCTCTTTGCTCCTTGAGACATAACTTAATGTAAGGACCAGTCCAGACTCCTTAAGAGCTTGGTCGCCATAGCGATGAATAATGGCGAGCGCTTGACCTTTAGACGACCCCGGCCATATTAGATACTGGGAGCGCAGCAAAAGGACAATATTTCAATCGGAAGTGGTGAAAAAAACTCTCTCATAAACTAAAGAGGTACGAACTTAAAGAGCCGTATTTGGACGCAGTTAGAAATTCGAATGAGATCGGAGCGACGAGGTGTCAGTTGTAAGTCATCGTTTGTATTAACAAGTCATGATGTGCAGTTTAGACTACACAGGGAAATGCAAAGTTCAGACGAAATGATTCAAGGCAAGTTCTCCGGCGTGCTGAAAAAGCAGCCTTCCCAAATGATACATAACAGGCCGTGTGACTTGTAAAATCCTTAACGCTCTCATTGGCCCGACTTCCTAACCGATAACAGACGCTGTAGAATGGAACAGTTAATAATTATTTCGACTAATTAGATTTGGCTGAATGCTTCTTTTGTTGTATTTAAGATCCCCATTGTTTTAAGAGCTGCTTATCAAGCCTTAGGAAGCTACCCGAAATTAAAATCCGTGAAACGTTTTTAACAAAGGTAGAATAGACTTAAGTACACTACGTCTCGTTAATATTCTAACCCAGCACCTAATTTCTGACACCTCATTCCAAAGCTCACCACAAATCCAATTCTCAAGGCATCAAGCTCCTTAAAGGGAGAGAGAATAGAAAATATCATTCGACTCATTATCACCAGGGTGCAGCCGGATACTGTTTGACTTCAGTATCTTTTGGCACGACAGGTCTTCCATACATCAAAAGCGCCATCGTCTTGGTTTAAACAAGCTTTCTCGCCACAAGACTTCCGCTTAATTACAAGATGTCTGAAGGGCACAAATGTCTATAAACATAGTCCCTCCAGAAGAAACAATTCTCTTTCCAGATCGTTACTTATTGGGAGGCCTATATACATCCCAAAGTCTTTTTAAGCCAAATTCTCTCGATCGCTCATTCATTTCCTATTGTAGAGTGTATTAAAAGTACATGGCCGAACAACCATAATGACAGATCCGCCATACAGGTTTTGTTGCGCGCAATAATTTCGTTCTGCTAAAGTACTGGGATCAAATGTAGGTAATTTGTTAAATTATACCATTTAATAGTTAAGACCAAAGACGGATTTCTTGTACACTAATAGTTAAGGGATGGCTGTTCGTCCGGCATAGCCTTCAACCCTTCTTCGTGGTTATTCAACCAATGCATTTAGGTACACATGTACTTTTGCATTGAGTATCACAACTGAACATTAAGTTGAGTTGCTACAAGCGGTTCTGTAAGCGGCTCTGTCGAGTCGATCTGTTGTGTGGTTCAAATGTTTCACATCGTAACTGTTAGCATGAGCTTTTCATTTGGTGTTAGTTTCTATGACGTTACGTCGTTGGGTTTTTTTTATTGATTGTATTCCGTGATGAACAGAATTTTGCACAATTTATTCATGTAGTACTTAGTACCGAAATTTATTAGATGACCCTGTTACCAATAAGACAAAAATTGGATTCCAAAAAAGGTTGATTGGACTGGTGTCATAGATGCAACTGCCGTCAGGATCAGTCAGGATATAAACAAGTTACACGCAGTCCTTACACCGAACCCAACAATAACTAAACATGATCCTTTCATTGACAGAAAAGTACATGCCGGATATCTAAATAAATATTCCCATTTAATATGGTCTAAAGTTTACTCACTCCTGACTGCTTCGGGGATCGCTTATGCGTGCTGGAATGAAGTCATGATCGTTTTTGGAAAGGGATTAATTACAAATACAACAACTTAATTACGTTTGTGTGAAACTGTTGTGTGTTTGGATAGAAATAACGTCTTCTGTGGAGGAAGGGATGTGTTTTAGTAAAATACCTGTGGTGTATGCCGGCAAAACAGACGTTTCTGAGGGGTTTTTTTACTTCTATTTCTTAATTATAACCCAAAATAAATGACTGAAATATACTGCGGACAAATGAATCGGCCAACATCGAGCTTGACACTGGCAACATGGTGTAACTCAGTAACACCTGCATAAAAAACTAAATATTTAACATTGTTTAATTCATTTTCCCGTTTTTGTCGCTTATCATATGACGTGGAAAGGGACAATTCATGTAACTATACAAATTAAATAGGTTAAACATAACAATATGATTTATTTGAGCGCATTGTGTGTTTAAAAATTCCAGAAATCGCATTCTGAAGTTAAAATATGGTAAAACGAAAGTATTAAAGGTCTCAAATGTAAACGACTACAGAATCGAAAGTAAAAGAAAAGCGACGACAGTGCGATAGTCCAAACAACAGGATCACGAAGCTGTCATATATTTACGTCAAAACTACGCGTATCTTCTTTACACTTTACTGTACTAAAATTGTGGCCTTATCCTAAGAATTTTGTTATTTATTTATATATTTGATTGGTTTTTTACGCCGTACTCAAGAATATTTCACTTATACGTCTGCGGCCAGCATCATGGTGGGTGGACACCGGGCACAGCCAGGGGAAACCCACTACCATAAGAATTTTGTTGATCCCTTTATAATACTATATTTGGACACCAAAAATTGTCTTTCACTTTCATGAAAAAGTTAAAAGTTAGTCTTTACGCTCAAATACAAGTTGGCTCAGATTTAAGTTTAAGACGGCTTTATGTCAGAGATCCCGTGGCAAAAACTTCGAGAAGGGTTGTCTACCAGCTTCTTTTGTTATGCAATCCAAATGCTGTTACATCGTTATTGTGTAAATATTTAGCACTTGTACTTTACAGAATACTCAATCATGCCGTGTCCTTGCAAACGAATAAACAAACATTTGATCAAGGAGATAAAGTTAGGGAGAGCAACTTTCTATCCCATCACTGTAACCCCAGTGAACTTAGCAGTGTTTAAAGATGTCCATCTCTCTAGAGATGGCAGGGCTGTAAAACGAGCGTAGGGAGCAACGCTGTGTAATTCAAATAGCAAACTACTGACCTAGCACTAAGCAGAAAAACTGAGCGATGTGTGGCTAATTAAATATGTATCTGTCAAATCTCTTGACTTAAAGAAATGTAACCAGAGTTGGATTCGAGCCTGTAACCTAAATGGTTATGCACAGATCATCTGTGTGGAGAGAGTCTTTGGCTGAATGACTGATTACCTATAAGATGCACGAGTGTTTTTTTAATACATAAAATAATCGAATCATTATCTGTGCTAAGAAATCATTTGCTGTATAAAGTTATTGATGAGAAAATGGCTAGAGACAATAGAAATGGCGAACAACAAGGTGTTTTAAGAGTGGCTTTCGTGTTATGTCAGGATACGTTTATTTCTACTTAAAAATTCCACTCATTGATCGAATTCATAAATAAAGCAAAACATTAATTTTCTTCGATTCATTAAAACTGAATTAAAGTAAAGAATTTTTGGAAGCTTAGAGCAATTTTACGGGGTCTGCGTGTTTTTCCCCTTTCTAAGCCATTCTGGAAAGTGACAGACTGTATGTCAAAATCTAGCGGCTTAAAATGTTGAAGGTGTTTTGTTTTGGGATGAAAAAAGGCACAAAAGCTAATTCCTCGTCAGGATATTTATCACTGTGTCGAGATGACATATGTCATTATCTTCTCTTTTTTGCCAGTAAAGCCCTGCCACAGGTTAAGTGGGAGGTGTATGAGTGTAAATTCCTGCGGAACGGAGAGAAATTATAGACTACACGTAACAGTGATATATATCATGAAGCGAGCTACAGGACATAAGTGCTTGAGGCTGAACAGAGATTTGTAACCGCTTTATATGAGACAATTGTCTTTCCGTGGCAAGATGCTGGTTTAAACCTCTGCTCTTGGCAGGAAATTTTAAGATTTTCATACCTTTCGAATTTAGTCATTTGAGGTTTGTTGTCTGTGAGTACCCGACAGTTATCGTGGGGCATTTAATGTCGTATTACATGACATTTTTTGAATATCACATTCCGTTCCACCCACATCGAAGTCGGGAGGTCAGGGGTCAATACAGGTTCGGGTCATAACCAAGACGTTAAAAATTGTACTTGTTGCTGCCTCGCTTGGATCTCAGCATTTGGAGGTTCGGGCAAGGAAATCTCGATATCTTCATCTGATATCCTCGTCAACTCAACACAAGGAATGATTGGCGCGGTGTCACAAGAAAACACAATTTATGTACACGCACTCAATGAATCGTCTTCGGAATATGACCCTAACATACGCAACAGAACGATGGCATTTGGAGAGTGCAACATGAGGTTGCCTTATAGCTTGCCTTAGTGGCTTTAGGTTAACACATCATGCTGCAGTCTCACGAGGGTCTGTTTGCTTTTCAAATATTGATAAATTTACTGATATGCCAAACTGATTCTATTATGTAATACGTTGTTGATTCAGATATACATGTATGTATTTCCGAACACGTACACAAGAGAATACCTTTATGGTCCTCAGGCTGTATCAAGGGTAAAATGTACAGTCATCAGTTAAATTAAAGCCAATAGCAAACCACCAGACCGCAGTTAGACTGGCCTATTATCTGATTATAGCGATTTACAGCCATATATAGAAAAAAAATAAATGACGCACTCGGTTGGCAACATACACAGCATTTCTTTCCTATTGGAAATATCCTCATCGATCAATTGGTTTAGTTCGCGTCATTACATATATCAGAACAAAATTTGGTTGATATGATCTGAACTGTAAAGTCTCATACTGCGACACACAGCCAAATATAATAACACAAATGATATCATCGGATGATAACATATAGGCCTTCGTTTTACAATTACTCTCATAGACCGAACGATGTAATTTTCGCCATTACATATTTCCGAACAAAATTAGGATTTTTTGATTTGAAATGTAACATGATAGCTGAGGTAACTTTGTGACCCCTTTCTGGATGTGTTAATTTGGGCTTGCATCAATCATTATTGTATTATACCCACTCAGAGTTGGAATTCACAACGCCTAATTGTTTGTCAAGGCGAGTTTCTGCATATCGTTTACCTGATCTGTCCGACCCATCTGGCAATGGTTCTTACCTATGATGGCTGGTCATTCATCGTTGAAAGGATGGAATATCTTTTCTGGGGCAATGGCAACTCCGGTTCAACCCGAACTGACTATTGTTCTCTTTCAATGCATGACTAATACGTTACTACTTTGCTTACAAAACGTTAGCGTGAAAACAATAATGACAAAATGCTTCACATCCAAGGCCCAAAGTTTGTGAGATCCGCTCACAAAGGACCCGCTGCTTCACGTGCTAGTATCTTTAACTCGCGCATCGATTTTTATTGAAGACTTAAATCCACCAAGATAATAATGTCATTAAAATGTTAAAGGCATTGTCTGAAAATTGTTTGTGTTAAAAGTCACGAACACCCACGCTAATGGTAATTAAGAACTGCACACATCACTTTGATGTGCAGACCTCAGGCGTGGATTTTTGTGTCTGTGTGAAAGTTACGGAATTACACGGACAAATCATTTCTACAGATATGCGCGTTTTTTTCTCTTTGAAATCTCACATGCTTTATTCGACAGCTCGCACTAAATCAGTTTGTCGTGTTGCAAAACGCCTTCATATCAACCTTACAACTACTGTCAATTTTCACTTCCTAAAGATAAGGCATCGAGAAAAGTTCCCGATGTACATTATGGCACAACAATCCAATTAATGCACTAAGTATGAAACAGTGTGCTCGTTGTGTCCATAAAAATGGTTAGTCTTTATCAAAACGTCAAACATGTCGGAATTAAAAGAACATAGAGAGCTCTTTGGATTGACGTGTTCCTTACATGGTGTCAATCATTTTTTCTACAGAAAAACGGCAAGTAGCCCAATGCTGCCAAAGGGTATTAGACTTATGAACCAGTTCTTTGATATTCCATCTTTATTTTTCCATTTGTGTTTTATCACGAATCCAGGTATTGTTATACAACTCTCTGCAGTCCAGCTCAAACTGAAAGGTAAATTTATTGGACGTAAATGCATTGTTTATATCCAAAGATACGCATACAGCATAAATTATGGTGATATTTATTAAAATATAAGAAATATGAATGTGATGAAAATCCATTTTGAACATATTTCCTACCTGAAAAGACCAAATTCTGGTTCAAACATATTTAATAAACATGTGCTACATCCTCAATAACAACGTTATTGCGTAAAGGCTATATATATATACAAAAAGCCATCCCAAATACCCAATATACAAGAATCATTGCCAAGTATCTTATTCACTTTTAGGAAAAATTTTTAAACTATTGAAGAGCACATTTACGACTAACATTTCGCAGTCTTTGATGTGAACATTATGTACATTTTTATGTTTTCTTCACATTTTAAAGATGCCCAATCTCCCTGCCACCCCCCCCCCCCCCCCCCACCCCCCCCCCCCCCCCCACCCCGCCCCCCTTTGTTGTATCCTGAGTAATGACCAACTTTACATTTCGTACAGATACGGCTTGGTATAAAATGTCAGAGGACTGTAACACGTAAATCGCATGTGCACGTATACCATGTATATGTGGAGTCTGTATGCACGTGCTTCACTGTTAGTAGTCGTGTGGTGTGACAAGAAGAAACCAAACTGTATTCCAACAGAGCGATATATCTCACACGTTGGAGGTCTGGCTAGTAGCATACCAAAGGTCAGTGGTTTACTCGCGGCAATCCGGGTACTTTCGTCCATAAAACTGACCGCCATCATATAAACGGCAAACGTCTTCAACATGGATTTCGAGAACTATTAACGATCGGCTATAAAAATAAGATATCTATTTCTACAAATTCTGGAAATCTTACCCTTCATCCTGTTGACAACCGCGTGCGTGCATCAGTTTACAGTATCAAAATTCCTCGCGCCCAACATCAGCGACCCATTTTTCACGCCGCCAAGGTTTGGTAGCAAGAGCAAGTTTAACTTTCGATAAGTTCTCGTGGAAGTTATCATCTCTTAGCTCCTTGAGACATAACTTAATGTAAGGACCAGTCCCGATTCCTGAAGAACTTGGTCGCCACAGCGATGAATAATGGCGAACGCTAGACCTTTAGACGGCTCTGGTCATATTAGATATTAGGAACGCAGCAAAAGGGCAATATTTCAGTCGGAATTGATGAAAAAAGCTCCCCCATAAACTAAAGAGGTACGAACTTAAAGAGCCGTATCTGGGCGCTGTTGGAAATTCGAATAAGATTGGAGAAACGAGGTGTCAATTGTAAGTCATCGTTTGTATTAACAAGGCGTGATATGCAGTTTAGACTACACAGGGAAAAACAAAGTTCAGACGAAATGATTCAAGTCAAGTTCTCCGGCGTGCTGAAAAAGCAGCCTTCCCAAATGATACACAACAGGCTGTGTGACATGTAAAATCTTTAACGCTCTCATTGGTCCGACTTCCTAACCGATAACATAGGCTGTAGAATCGAACAGTTAATAATTATTTCGACTAATTAGATTTGGCTGAATGCTTTTTTTGTTGTATTTCAGATCCCCATTGTTTTAAGAACTGCTTATCAAGCCTTAGGAAGCTACCCGAAATTAAAATCCGTGAAACGTTTTTAACAAAGGTGAAGTAAGCTTAAGTACACTACGTCTCGTTAACGTTCTATCCCAGCACCTAATTTCTAAACCTCATTCCAAAGCTGACTACAAATCCAATTCTCAAGGCGTCAAGCTCCTTAAAGGGGTAGGTAATAGAGAATATCGACTCATTATCACCAGGGTGCAGCCGGATACTTTTTGAATTTAGTATCTTTTGGGAGGTCAGGTCTTCCATACATCAAAAGGCTCACTGTCTTGGTTTAATTAGGCTTTCTCGCCACAAGACTTCCGCTTAATACCAAGACATCAGCAGGGCGCGAATATCTGTCCACATAGACCCTCCAGGAGAAACCATTCCGTTTTCCCGACCATTGCTTATTGGGAGGCCTATATACATCCCAACGCCTTTGGAAGCCAGATTCTCTCAATCACTTATTGATTTCCTGTATAGAGCGCATTAAATGTACATGGCCGGACAACCATAATGGGGGATCCGCGATACAGGGTTTGTTGTGTGCATTAATTTCGTTGTGCTAAAGTACCGGGAAACGGGTCAGTCTGTCGAGTCGGTCAAATGTTTCTGTTAACTGTTAGCATGAGCTTTTTACTTGGTGTTAGTTTCTATGACGCCACGGCAGTGGGGTTCTTTTTGTAATCCGTGATAAACGGCATTTTGCGCAATTTATGCGTGCAGTACTTATTATTCAAATTTATTAGACGACCATTTTACCAATAAGATAAAAATTGGATTCCAAAAAAGTATGATTGGGCTGTGGTCACAGATGCAACTGCCGCCTGGATCAGTCAGAACATAAACAAGTTACACACAGTTCTTACACCGAATCCCATAGTAATTAAATTAGGTCATTTCATTGAACGAAAAGTACATACCGCATATCTTAAAAAAATAATTTCATATGGTCTAAAATTTGCCAGCCTTGTCTTCTTAGAATCGCCCGATTCCTTACTCCTGACTGCTTCCGGGATTGCCTATGCGTGCAGGAATGAAGTCTTGGTGGTTTTTAAAAAGGATTATTTACAAATACATCTTTTGTGAAACTGTTGTGTGTTTGGATAGAAATAATGTTTTTTGTGTTGGAAGCGACGACAGTGCGATAGTCCAAACAACAGGATCACGGAGGTGTCATAGATTTATGTCCAAATTAGGCATACCTTGAAAGTGAGTGTTTAAATTCAAATACAAGTTGGCTCAGATTTAAGTTTAAGTCAGCTTTATGTCAGAGATCCCGTGGCAAAAACTTCGAGAAGGGTTGTCTACAAGCTTCTTTTGTTATGCAATCCAAATGCTGTTACATCGTCATTGTGTAAATATTGAGCATTTCTATTTTAAACAAACATTTAATAAAGAAGGAGAGAGCAACTTTCTTGTTACATGACATCCTCTCCCATCATTGTAACCCCGGTGAATCAAGCGGTCTTCAAAGTTTCTCTTCAGAACTCTCTAGTGATGGCAGGGCGGTAAAACGAGCGTAGGGAGCAATCCTGTATAATTCAAACATCAAACTGCCTACATGGGACCAAGCAGAAAAACTGAGCGATCTGTTGCTAATTATGTATGTATCTCTCAAACTCCTTGACTTAACAGTGGATTCGAGCCTGTGACCTAAATGGTTATGGACAGATCATCTGTATGGAGAGAGTTTTTAGCTGAATGACTGATTACCTGTAATTTGCACCTGTGTTTTTTAAATAGATAAATTAATCGTACCATTATCTGTGCTAACAAATTATATTCTTTATAAATTTTTTGGGAGAGAAAATGGCTAGAGGCAATATAAAATGGCGAACAAAAAAATAATTTATGAGTGGCTTTCGTGTTAGATGTTAGGATACTTTTTTTCCTACTTAAAAAGTATTCTCACTGATTGGATTCATAAATAAAGGAAAAACATTAATTTCTTTCTGTGCGTTGAAAATTAGCTAAAGTTCAGAATTTATGGAAACTCGGGTCAATTTTACAAGGTCTGTGTTTTTTCCCCTATTCTATGCCATTCTGGAAAGTGACAGACTGTACGTCAAAATCTGGCGGCTTAAAATGTTGAAGGTGTTTTGTTATGGGGTGAAAAAATGCACAAAAGCTAATTCCTCGCCAGGATATTTATCACAGTGGCAAGATGACATATGTCATTACCTTCTCTTTTTTGCCAATAAAGCCCTGCCACAGGTTAAGTGGGAGGTGTATGAGTGTAAATTCCTGCGGAACGGAGAGAAATTATACTACACGTAACAGTGATAAATATCATGGAGCGAGCTACAGGACATAAGTGCTTGAGGCTGAACAGAGATTTGTAACCGCTTTATATGAGACAATTGTCTTTCCATAGCAAGGTGCTGGTTCAAACCTCTGCCCTGGGCAGGAAATTTTAAGATTTTCATATCTTTCGAATTTAGTCATTTGAGGTTTGTTGTCTATGAGTACCCGACAGTTATCGTGGGGCATTTAATGTCGTTTTACATGACATTTTTTGAATATCACATTCCGTTCCACCCATATCGAAGTCGGGAGGTCAGGGGTCAATACCGGGTCGGGTCATTCCCAAGACGTTAAAAATGGTACTTGTTGCTGCCTCGCTTGGCGCTCAGCATTTGGAGGTTCGGGCAAGGAAATCTCGATATCCTCATCTGATATCCTCGTCCGCTCATCACAAAGAATGAATGGGGCGGTGTCAGTATAATGTCACTGGGTTTGGTGTCATGTCTGTTGTCTTCGGCATGGACTCTCCCTGTCACAAGAAAACACAATTTATGTACACACACTTAATGATTCGTCCTCGTAATATGACCCTAACATACGCAACAGAACGATGGCATTTGGAGAGTGCAACATGAGGTTGCCTTATAGCTTGCATTGGTGGCTTTAGGTTTACACATCATGCTGCAGTCTCACGGGGGTCTGTTTGCTTTTCAAATATTGATAAATTTACTGATATGCCAAACTGATTCTGTTATGTAATACGTTGTTGATTCAGATATACATGTATGCATTTCCGAACACGTACACAAGAGAATACCTTTATGGTCCTCAGGCTGTATCAAGGGTAAAATGTACAGTCATCAATTAAATTAAAGCCAATAGCAAACCACCAGACCGCAGTTAGACTGGCCTATTATCTGATTATAGCGATTTACAGCCATATATAGAAAAAAATAAATGACGCCCTCGGCTGGCAACATACACAGCATTTCTTTCCTATTGGAAATATCCTCATCGATCAATTGGTTTAATTCGTGTCATTACATATCACAGAACAAAATTTGGTTGATATGATCTGAACTGTAAAGTCTCATATTGCGACACACAGCCAAATATAAAAACACAAATGATATCCTTGGATGATAACATATACGCCTTCGTTTTACAATTAATCTCATAGACCGAACGATGTAATTTTCGCCATTACATATTTCCGAACAAAATTGGGTTTTTTTGATTTGAACTGTAACATGATAGCTGAGGTAACTTTGTGACCCCTTTCTGGATGTGTTAATTGGGGCTTGCATCAATCATTATTGTATTATACCCACTCAGAGTGGGAATTCACAAGGCTTGATTGTTTGTCAAGGCAAGTTTCTGCATATCGTTTACCTGATCTGTCCGACCCATTTGGCAATGGTTCTTGGCCACGGCCCGTACCACGCTTGTAAAATCCAATCCAGTACATGCGCATAGCAAAGCCATCCTTCACCTATGATGGCTGGCCCTTCATGGTTGAAAGGATGGAATATCTTTTCTGGGGCAATAGCAACTCCGGTCCAACCCGAACTGACTATTGTTCCCTTTTAATGCATGACTAATACGTTACTGCTTTGCTTACAAAACGTTAGCGTGAAAACAATAATGACAAAATGCTTCACATCCAAGGCCCAAATTTTGTGAGATCCGCTCACAAAGGACCCGCTGCTTCACGTGCTAGTATCTTTAACTCGCGCATGATGTGTAAACCTAAAGCCATGTGCAGACCTCAGGTGTGGATTTTTGTGTCTGTGTGAAAGTTACGGAATTACACGGACAAATCATTTCTACAGATATGCGCGTTTTTTTCTCTTTAAAATCTCACATGCTTTATTCGACAGCTCGCACTAAATCAGTTTGTCGTGTTGCAAAACGCCTTTATATCAACCTTACAACTACCGTCAATTTTCAATTCCTGAAGATAAGGCATCGAGAAAAGTTCCCGATGTACATTATGGCACAACAATCCAATTAATGCACTTAGTATGAAACAGTGTGCTCGTTGTGTCCTCAAAAATGGTTAGTCTTAATCAAAACGTCAAACATGTCGGAATTAAAAGAAGATAGAGAGCTCTTTGGATTGACGTGTTCCTTACATGGTGTCAATCATTTTTTCTACAGGAAAACGGCAAAGAGCCCAGTGCTGCCAAAGGGTATTAGACTTATGAACCAGTTCTTTGATATTCCATCTTTATTTTTCCATTTGTGTTTTATCACGAATCCAGGTATTGTTATACAACTCTCTGCAGTCCAGCTCAAACTGAAAGGTAAATTTATTGGACGTAAATGCATTGTTTATATCCAAAGATACGCATACAACATAAATTATGGTGATATTTATTAAAATATAAGAAATATGAATGTGATGAAAATCCATTTTGAACATATTTCCTACCTGAAAAGACCAAATTCTGGTTCAAACATATTTAATAAACATGTGCTACATCCTCAATAAAAACGTTATTGCGTAAAGGCTATATATATATATATACAAAAAGCCATCCCAAATACCCACTATGCAAGAATCATTGCCAAGTATCTTATTCACTTTTAGGAAAAATTTTTAAACTATTGAAGAGCACATTTACGACTAACATTTCGCAGTCTTTGATCTGAACATTATGTACATTTTTATGTTTTCTTCACATTTTAAAGATGCCCAATCCCCGTGCCCCCCTTTGTTGTATCCTGAGTAATGACTAACTTTACATTTCGTACAGATACGGCTTGGTATAAAATGTCAGAGGCCTGTAACACGTAAATGGCATGTGCACGTATACCATGTTAGTAGTCGCGTGGTGTGACAAGAAGAAACCAAACTGTATTCCAACAGAGCGATATGTCTCACACGTTGGAGGTCTGGCTAGTAGCGTGCCAAAGGTCAGTGGTTTACTCGCGGCAATCCGGGTACTTTCGTCCATAAAACTCACCGCCATCATATAAACGGCAAACGTCTTCAACATGGATTTCGAGAACTATTAACGATCGGGTATAAAAATAAGATATCTATTTCTACAAATTCTGGAAATCTTACCCTTCATCCTGTTGACAACCGCGTGCGTGCAGCAGTTTACAGTATCAAAATTCCTCGCGCCCAACATCAGCGACCCATTTTTCACGCCGCCAAGGTTTGGTAGCAAGAGCAAGTTTAACTTTCGATAAGTTCTCGTGGAAGTTATCATCTCTTAGCTCCTTGAGACATAACTTAATGTAAGGACCAGTCCAGATTCCTGAAAAACTTGGTCGCCACAGCAATGAATAATGGCAAACGCTTGACCTTTAGACGGCTCTGGTCATATTAGATATTAGGAACGCAGCAAAAGGGCAATATTTTAGTCGGAATTGATGAATAAAGCTCCCCCATAAACTAAAGAGGTACGAACTTAAAGAGCCGTATCTGGGCGCTGTTGGAAATTCGAATAAGATCGGAGAAACGAGGCGTCAATTGTAAGTCATCGTTTGTATTAACAAGGCGTGATGTGCAGCTTAGACTACACAGGGAAAGAAAAAGTTCAGACGAAATGATTCAAGTCAAGTTCTCCGGCGTGCTGAAAAAGCAGCCTTCCCAAATGATACATAACAGGCTGTGTGACATGTAAAATCCTTAACGCTCTCATTGGTCTGACTTCCTAACCGATAACATAGGCTGTAGAATCGAACAGTTAATAATTATTTCGACTAATTAGATTTGGCTGAATGCTTTTTTGTTGTATTTCAGATCCCCATTGTTTTAAGAACTGCTTATCAAGCCTTAGGAAGCTACCCGAAATTAAAATCCGTGAAACGTTTTTAACAAAGGTGAAGTAAGCTTAAGTACACTACTTCTCGTTAACGTTCTATCCCAGCACCTAATTTCTAAACCTCATTCCAAAGCTGACTACAAATCCAATTCTCAAGGCGTCAAGCTCCTTAAAGAGGTAGGTAATAGAGAACATCGACTCATTATCACCAGGGTGCGGCCGGATACTTTTTGAATTTAGTATCTTTTGGGAGGTCAGGTCTTCCATACATCAAAAGGCTCACTGTCTTGGTTTAATTAGGCTTTCTCGCCACAAGACTTCCGCTTAATACCAAGACATCAGCAGGGCGCGAATATCTGTCCACATAGACCCTCCAGGAGAAACCATTCTGTTTTCCCGACCATTGCTTATTGGGAGGCCTATATACATCCCAACGCCTTTGGAAGCCAGATTCTCTCAATCACTTATTGATTTCCTATATAGAGCGCATTAAATGTACATGGCCGGACAACCATAATGGTGGATCCGCGATTCAGGGTTTGTTGTGGGCATTAATTTCGTTGTGCTAAAGTACCGGGAAACGGGTCGGTCTGTCGAGTCGGTCAAATGTTTCTGTTAACTGTTAGCATGAGCTTTTTACTTGGTGTTAGTTTCTATGACGCCACGGCAGTGGGGTTCTTTTTGTAATCCGTGATCAACGGCATTTTGCGCAATTTATGCGTGCAGTACTTATTACTGAAATTTATTAGACGACCAATTTACCAATAAGATAAAAATTGGATTCCAAAAAAGGATGACTGGGCTGTGGTCACAGATGCAACTGCCGTCTGGATCAGTCAGAACATAAACAAGTTACACACAGTTCTTACACCGAATCCCATAGTAATTAAATTAGGTCATTTCATTGAACGAAAAGTACATACCGCATATCTTAAAAAAATAATTTCATATGGTCTAAAATTTGCCAGCCTTGTCTTCTTAGAATCGCCCGATTCCTTACTCCTGACTGCTTCCAGGATTGCCTATGCGTGCAGGAATGAAGTCTTGGTGGTTTTTGAAAAGGATTATTTACAAATACATCTTTTGTGAAAGTGTTGTGTTTTTGGATAGAAATAACGTTTTTTGTGTTGGAAGCGACGACAGTGCGATAGTCCAAACAAAAGGATCACGGAGGTGTCATAGATTTATGTCCAAATTAGGCATGTGTTGAAAGTGAGTGTTTAAATTCAAATACAAGTTGTCTCAGATTTAAGTTTAAGTCAGCTTTATGTCAGAGATCCCGGGGCAAAAACTTCAAGAGGGGTTGTCTACAAGCTTCTTTTGTTATGCAATCCAAATGCTGTTACATCGTTATTGTGTAAATATTGAGCATTTCTATTTTAAACAAACATTTAATAAAGAAGGAGAGAGCAACTTTCTTGTTACATGACATCCTCTCCCATCATTGTAACACCGGTGAACTAAGCGGTCTTCAAAGTTTCTCTTCAGAACTCTCTAGAGATGGCAGGGCGGTAAAACGAGCGTAGGGAGCAACGCTGTATAATTCAAACAGCAAACTGCATACATGGGACCAAGCAGAAAAACTGAGCGATTTGTTGCTAATTATGTATGTATCTCTCAAACTCCTTGACTTAACAGTGGATTCGAGCCTGTGACCTAAATGGTTATGGGCAGATCATCTGTATGGAGAGAGTTTTTAGCTGAATGACTGATTACCTGTAATTTGCACCTGTGTTTTTAAATACATTAAATAATCGTATCATTATCTGTGCTAACAAATTACATTCTTTATAAATTTTTTGGGAGAGAAAATGGCTAGAGGCAATATAAAATGGCGAACAAAAAATAATTTATGAGTGGCTTTCGTGTTAGATGTTGGGATACTTTTTTTCCTACTTAAAAAGTATTCTCACTGATTGGATTCATAAATAAAGGAAAACATTAATTTCTTTCTGTTCGTTGAAAATTAGCTAAAGTTCAGAATTTATGGAAGCTCGGGTCAATTTTACAAGGTCTGTGTTTTTTTCCCTTTCTATGCCATTCTGGAAAGTGACAGACTGTACGTCAAAATCAGGCGGCTTAAAATGTTGAAGGTGTTTTGTTATGAGGTGAAAAAAGGCACAAAAGCTAATTCCTCGCCAGGATATTTATCACAGTGGCAAGATGACATATGTCATTACCTTTTCTTTTTTGCCAATAAAGCCCTGCCACAGGTTAAGTGGGAGGTGCATGAGTGGAAATCCTGCGGAACGGAGAGAAATTATAGACCACACGTAACACTGATAAATATCGTGGAGGTTGCAACTGGACATAAGTGCTTGAGGCTGAACACAGCTTTATAACCGCTTTAAAATGGGTTGCGTGGGTGGGTCATATGAAGGGCACGTGTACGATCATAAGAGACAATTGTCTTTCCGTAGCAAGGTGCTTGTTCAAACCACTGCCCTGGGCAGGAAATTTTAAGATTTTCATACCTTTCGAATTTAGTCATTTGAGGTTTGTTGTCTGTGAGTACCCGACAGTTATCGTGAGGCATTTAATGTCGTATTACATGACGTTCGTTGAATATCACATTCCGTTCCACTCACATCGAAGTCGGGAGGTCAGGGGTCAATACCGGGTCGGGTCATTCCCAAGACGTTAAAAATGGTACTTGTGGCTGCCTCGCTTGGCGCTCAGCATTTGGAGGTTTGGGCAAGGAAATCTCGATATCCTCATCTGATATTCTCGTCAACTCAGCACAAGGAATGATTGGCGCGGTGTCAGTATAATGTGACTGGGTTTGGTGCCATGTCTATTGTCAACAGAACGATGGCATTCGGAAAGAGGAACGTCAGGTTTCCTTATATCTTGCATTGTTGCAGTCTCACGGGGATCCGTTTGCTTTTCATATATGCGTAAATTTACTGATATGCCAAACTGATTCTGTTATGTAATACGTTGTTGTTTTAGATAAAGCTGGTATAGGAAATGTCACAATAGGGTTGCACGCAACTTGTGGCATAGGGGGAACCGGATCGCAGGTAGTCGGATTGACAGTCACATTTGTAGATCGCACCTGATCCAAGTGGGGGCGCCATGTATCCCATGTCCTACTTAGATTTCGTACTACAAAGGACCTTTCTGTGGACTTACAGTTCCTATCAGCCACTTCGGGCCATCACGGTCGTTACGTACCATTACAGACTCACCAACTGAGAATGTTCGCATTTTCCCTCCATGTCTATCAGGTTGGTGGGTTTGACGATCTGGCTTTAAGACATCTAGCTGGCACTTGAGTAACCTTCTCTTGAATCGGCATTTCTCTGTCCGCCACACAAATCGATTGCTTAAACGACTGAACAAAACTCTCTGTGAGGCCATTCGTCGCAGGATGGCACAGCGCACTGGTTATATGACGGATTACCATTGGTTCGCATGAATGCCATAAAGTCCGACGAAACAAATTGCGGTCCGTTATCACTGACCAGCTGTTCGAGCAGACCCATACGGGAGAATAAAGTTCGCAAATAGTCAATCGTTTTCCGTGTAGTTGTACATTTCATTATTTCCACTTCTTGCCACTTAGAATGTGGATCTACGACGACAAGAAAGATGTGGTCCTTGAATGGTCCTGCAAAGTCAATATGTACACGCTGCCTCCGGAAAGGTCTCTCCGGAAATTCCCAATGGTGTAAAGGTGCTGACTGAGGATTATTTTGAATAGACTGGCAACGTACACATGACTTTGCTTCACTGTCAATATCTGAATCAAGGCCAAGTTTTTCACTTTGACGATGCGAACATGTCCTGCGTGCATGCCTTTGAGAGCTTGTAGTCGCAGCTTAGGCGGTACTACTACTCACATACCCCACACTATGCAACCATCGGACACGATAAGTTCATCCTTGCGTCTTGCATAAGGCTCAAGGTCTGGGCTGGATTTGTGAATATCCCTCCAACCTGTCATAGTCGATTCCAGCACCTGAACCAGTACAAGCTCCTTCCTGGTCTCATGTTTAACAGCAGCTGTCGAAATGGGTACTTTTGTGGATGCGGAATGCGGTTACCGTATCGGGCTGCGATATGCACTTGATTTTGGGAACTACACGCAATGGTAATCTAGACATTCATATGTTCCTTAGCGTTTTTGTACACAATGTCATACTGAACTCCAACGAGAAACACATACCATCTCCGGATACGAGCAGCTGAGGTAGTTGGAACGTAGTTGGCACGCTGCCATAACGCACCAAATGCGAAGCGTTCACAACGGTATATCGGAATAAGGATATACGTGAGCGGTTTGTGATGGGTCAACAAAGTGAAACTGCTGGAATCGTTTCACGGCCCACACTAAACTTAAGGCTTCCTTTTTCTAACTGACAGTAGTTCTGTTCCACTGAATTAAGCATCTGCGACGCGAACGCCATGGGCCGTTCGGCGTGATCATTCATCAAATGAGACAAAATTTAGCCGATGCCGTATGGCGACGCATGTATAGCCAAACGCACTGGCCTCTTGGGGTCATAATGTACGAGCACAACGTCTGATGCGATAAGTCGTTTAGCCCCGCTGAATGCATGTTCCTGCCCATTTCCCCAAGTCCATTCAACACTATTACGACGCAGTAAATTCAACGGGCGCAAGATCGTTGACATTTTCGGGAGAAATCTACGATGATAGTTTATCAGTCCTACCAGTGACTGTAGCTGTGTCAGGTTCTCAGAAGTAGGCGCGTCCAACAGCGCTTTGATTTTTTCCTGTCTGACGAAGACCTTGTGCGCCAATGGTGTGACCACAATAGTCCACTCGATCCTGAAAGAACTGACACTTGTCTCTGTTCAGTTTTAGCCCGTACTCCTCAATACGAACAACAGCCGCTTTGACATTATCTGAATGCGATCGAGTTGTCGGCCCTGTCGCCATGACATCATGCAGGTACTACTGAACACCAGATAACTCCTGTAATACCTGGTCCATGGCACGCTGCCATAACGCACCAAATGCGAAGCGTTCATAACGGTATAAATCTTTGGACGTGTTAATAGTCAGGAATTCCTGCGATTCTTCCTCGACCTGCATTTGTAGATAGGCACTCGCCACATCTAATTTTGTGAACTTCTGTCCACAAGAGAGATTCGCAAATATCTCCTCAATGGATGACAGGGGATATTGATCAACTTTAATTACTGGACTAATTGTCACTTTAAAGTCACCACAGACACGAACATCACCGGTTTTTTTTTCAACAGGTGTATCAATGGGTGCGGTCCATGCACTATGTGCCACCTGGTGAATCACGCCTTGAGAATCGAGTTAATCTAACTCTGCTAATACTTTCGGTTTCAGTGCGCCTCTGATTATTGCACTGTAGCTGTACCTCTAACACACCTATTGGCTGAATAACTTCCTCAGTGTAAGTTTCGAGCTTAACACTAGTTTTCTTCAATGTCAGTTCATTGAATTTCGCCTTGTAGTCGTGTAACTTAATTACAGACACTGCGGATCCTGTGTCTAACTTCATTTTCAGAGGACGACCCGCTACTATCACATCCACATTGATAACATCGCAGTTACCCTTAACTCCATGCTAGTGGATCAGTTTTGTGAATGCCTACTGCGTTCATGCTTCTCTCCCCAACAACACCACTGTGCTGGATTCCTAGGCTGGCTACACCAGCAAACACCAGTGTTTGAGTCCGAGTCTTAGTGTTCATCTACGGCATAAACACCTTTCCTGTTGGAGTATTTCGCTTTATTGGGATAAGCCGGACTTTTGTGTCCTCTATCAGAACACAAATGACAAGTAGCGTACAAACATCTGCGGGATGTTTTCCGAAGCAACGAAAACATTTCCCCGATTTCTGTTTCGCACCAAAATTGCCACGGTGTGAGCGTCGCTATTTCCACCACGATTACCGTTTGTAAAGCGTTTCCCACCACGCCCTTTGTTGATAACACGAACAAGGGTGGCTGTACTGCGTACTGAAGACAACTCTCTTGCAGCTCTTGCGGCGGTTTCCATGGAAATGGCGATGTTTTGTGCTGTATGCAAAGTTAGATCACGGTCAGTTAATAACCTCCTCTGGATATTTTCAGATGACAGGCCGCAGACAAGTCGATCTCTCAGCGCATCACTTAGCCATTCACCAAACTCACACGTTTCTGCCAATCGCTTTAGTTATGCCACATGTGAGCTTATGGATTCACTGTCCCTCTGATCTCCCTTATGAAAACGGAAACGTTCCGCTATGATCAATGTTTTGGGGACAAAGTGATCTTCCAAAGCAGTGTTTATCTGGACAAGTGTGCCGGTATTTGGTTTTGTAGGAGCTATCAGAGTTCGTAGAAGACCTTACTGCCTCGCTCCCATCACACTGAGCTAACATGGAACTTGATCCGGCCCAGGAATTTTGTTCACAGCGAGATAATTCTCAAACCGTTCATAGTAGGTTTCCCAATTTTCAATGGAACTGTCAAAACTGTTCATACGACCAGTCATAGACCAATCATTGACTTCCTCGTTGTCGGCCATCTCAAAGAGTCGAAAACAGCACACGTGACGCTGTTGCTGTAACGTGACAACACTCGATTCAAAACCAAAGTTCACGGTCTTTATAGTCACGACTGGCCCTTAACTATCTGCCGGTGAAGCGGAGTTCATACTAGTCTTACGATACCTAACTCACGATCCTCGTCGCCAGTTGTTATGTATTTGTTGTCTAAAATACACAAGGGATTCTAAACATGACTAACACGTTTTATCCAACTGAACTGGTTTATAACCAAAAGAGTAGGAGAACAGTACAGTCAGGGGAGCTCACTCTCTTTATTCTAGGCTTACATTACATAGCATATCACGCATATATCGCAGAACAAAATTTGGTTGATATGATCTGAACTAAAGCCTCATGTTGCGACACACAGCCAAATATAAAAACACAAATCATATCCTCGGATGATAACATATACGCCTAGTTTTTGTTTTAACATCATTCTCATAGACCGAACGATGTAGTCATTACATATTCCCGAACACAATTGGGATTACTTGATTTGAACTGTAACATGATAGCTGAGGTAACTTTGTATAATCGCCTATAAGTGTTTTCCAATACCAGTAACCCCCTTCTTTGTTTGTTGGTTGTGTTTATTTAGGGTTGCACAAATCCTTATTGCATTATACCCACTCAGCTTGGGACTTCAGTCCGTTGCTTCACAAGACTGTTTGTTAGTCAAGGCGGGGTTTCTGTATAACGTTTACCCGACCTGTCCATCCTATTTTGCAATGATTTTAGGCCACTCTTGTAAAATCTAATGCACTACATGCGCAAAGCAATGCATTTCTTCACCTAGGATGCTGGCCATTCATCGTTGGAAGGATAGAATACCTTTTCAGGCGCAATGGCGCCTCCGGTGCGACCTGAATTGACTTTTGCTCTCCTTTAATGCATGACTAATACGTTATTAATTTGCTCACAAAACGTCAGCGTAAAAACAATAATGACAAAATGCTTCACATCTAAGGCCCAAATTTTGTGAAGCTCGCTCACAAAGGACCCGCTGCTTGACGTGCTAGTATTTGTAACTCTCGCGTCGATTTTTATGGAAGGCTTACTACCAACAAGGTAATAATGTCATTACAGCGCTAAAGGCATTGCCTGGAAATTGCTTGTGATGTCATCAGTTAAAAAAAAACAACAATACCTACGCTAATGTATTTAAGAACTGCAGACATCACTTTGATGTGCAGACTTTAAGCATGGATTTTTGTGTCTGTGTGACTTGATTCCTCAATATATGCGTGGAAGTTTGGGAATTACACGGACAAATCATTTCCACAGGTATGCTCGAGTTTTTTTCTGTTTTAAGTCCTAAATGCTTTATTCAGGATCTCGACCTAAATGAATCTCTCGTGTTACAAAACGCCAGTATTACAGCCTTACAACTGCCGTGAATTTTCAATCCCTGAAGATAAGGCATCAACGTACATTCTGTAACAAGAATCCAGTTAATGTATTAAATATGAAAAAGTGTGCTTGTTGTGATCGCAAAAATCGTTAATCTTTATTAAAACGTCCAACATGTCGGAATTAAAAGGACATAGTCAACTCTTTCAGGTGACGTTAACAGGAGTATTGTTTCTTACACGTTGTCAATCGATTTTCCTGAAAGCAGTCCGGTAAGATACTAATCTTTTGAACCAGTTCTTTGAGAGTCCATCCTTACTGTTCCTTTTGTGTTTTTTCACGAGTCGAGACTTTGTTATAAAACCCTGTGCAGTCTTGCTCGAACTATAAGGTATGTGGGTCTTTAAAGAAAGTCCCTCATTGCTTGTATCCCGAGTAGGCCTATTTACCAACTATGCATTTCGTACACATACCAGAAGGTACAAAATATCGGAAGACTGTAACGCGTGAAGACTGTAAACGCTTGTGTGGCCGTTTGCACTGTACATCGTTCTTTAACTACCACTTGTCTTCCACCAAAACGGTGTGCAAATTTCAGATGAGTATAACACATTAACGTTTGCAGGTGACCCCGACAAAGGTCTTCAATCTGCGTCACGAGTTGTTAGTTCAAAAACTAGTTTGTCAAGGATACTCCATCAAACGCCTTCATTCTAAGTTTCTCAAATGTTACATTGAGTATAACACTCTCCTTGGCAGGTATGGACAGAGCGTTCAGAATCTCTGGCGATTTGCATTGTGATCAACCACATAGACGGCGCTGTTATCCCTATGCACATATCTATCACGTACATGGTATTTAACACAGAGATAGCGCTAGTTGCTGAGTGTAACCGTCTATCTTGAAGAGAGCTTTTACACAGACCAGCATGTAACATCATAGATGGCGCCTCTTGTAGTATGAGATCCTTACGTATTAACGAGAAAGACGTAATCGTCCATTACTTTTGATTCACAATCTGTTCGGTTAAGATCGGTAATGCTCGTCGTTTTCGAACTGTATCTAATACCGCTTAACCTAGGGCTAGGGGCCGTAAAGGCAGCCATGCTTCATGGACTACGAGTTTGAACTTTGATATGGAATTCATGCCTGGAATATCAACGGTCTGCCCGGCATCACTGAAAACTGATTACCGACTTTATTTCCTATTTGCATTATTTGTTATATACCTTAGTCTTTGGGAGTTAGTGTTAAACGCTGATTTGGAAATGGATCTTGCGATTATTGACTTGGAACGCCCTTTACAGACTACAAATGGTATACGAATGTCGGACATGACGCTTATATTTACTAAACATTGTTGACAGACATAACATTTCTGCCTTACTTTGGTCATCAACAGGTTTTTGTTGAGAACTGATAATACATGAACATTTATGTATAATTATGTGTATGCAGCGTGTACATCTCTTTATCACATAGTAGTTTAAAATCTGGAGAGAGCAGTGGCGGAGTAGGTGATATACTTGCCTTTTAATCGCTTGAGCTTGAGTGAATTTCCTTCTCTTCATGTAAAGAGAAGGATTTCCTTCCATTGTTCTCGGGCCTTTTAGTGTCAGTAGGTGGTCGTTAGGTGTGACAAGAAATTTGCTGGAAATCAAACCGTATACCACCAATATGATATGTCTCACACGTTGGAGATTTGGCCAGTAGCGTGCCAAAGGTCGATCGTTTTCCATCATGTAAATGGAACACGTCTTCAACATTGCGTTCGACAACAATCAACGGTCGTGAAGTGAAACAAGATGTCTTTTTCTACAAATCAGTGCGGTCTTTGGGAATGTGTCCCTCCATCTTGTTGAAAAGCGCATGCGTGGAAGCAGTTTATAGTATCAAAATACCTCCCGCCAAATATCAGCGTCCCATTTTTCACATCACCAAGATTTGGTAGCAAGTGAGGTTAAACTTTTGATAAGTTCTCGAGAAAGTTATCACCTCTTTGCTCCTTGAGACATAACTTACTGTAAAGGACAGTCCAGGCTCCTTAAGAGCTTGGTCGCCATAGCGATGAATTACGGCGAACACTTAACCTTTAGACGGCTCTGGTCATCTTGGATATGGAGATTGCAGCACAAGAGCCATATTTCTCTCGGAATTGATGAAAAAAGCCCCCTCACGAACTAAACAGGTTTAAAGAGCCATATCTGGGCGCTGTTGGAAATTCGAATGAGATGGGAGCGACGAGGTGTCAATTGTAAATTTATATTAACAAGGCGTGATGTACAGTTTATATACTACACAGGGGAAGGCAAAGTTCAGACGAAACGATTCAAAATGCCAAATTCTCCAGCGTTCTGAAAAAGCACCCTTCCAAAATGATAGATAACAGGCCCTGTAACATGTAAAACCCTTAACGCTCTCATTGGTCCGACTTCCTAACCGATAACATAGGCTGTAGAATCGAACAGTTAATAATTATTTCGACTAATTTGATTTGGCTGCATGTTTGTTGTTGTATTTCAGATCCCCATTGTTTTAAGAATTGCTTATTTACTACTTTTTGTGAGAAGTGAATAAAAAAGATTTCAGTCCAGAGCAGTGACGACAGTAATAATTGGCTCATGGCCTCGTGTAATCCATAAAACTCTACCTCTTGTCTGTTCACCTAAGTTAGGGCTGTATTCTAACAGTTCATAACAACATCAGGCCATATCAAATTTTCCGAAATTAAAATCCGTCAATCGTTTTCAAAAAATGTATTTAATAAGTAATCAATAAACGCAATGTCTGGAAGGTTTGGCAACAACCTGCGGGTGGTCGTGGGTTTTCCCCGGGCTCTGCCCGGTTTCCTCGAATTATAATGCTGGCCGCCGTCATAAAGTGAAATATTCTTTAGTACGGCGTAAAACACCAATCAAATAAATCAAATAAATTAAATGGCTGTTGTTATCAGGTTGAGAACACGTGGTCAAATCCTGTAGCATATTCTGTTGTCAAGTCATTCGTTTATTCATTTATTTCATTTATTCACCAGAACAAAAAACAGAAGAATACAGACACATACATGGCAGCTTTTGGCGGGAATAAAGTTCCGAAGAACTTATTCTATTCCAAAATCAGAAAACATTGATTGTGACATGCAATTGCACGAGGTGAATTAACTGTTAGTTAGCTAATAAATGTTCAGTCAGTTCAGATTTAAGTTAAAAGAAGTTTAATTTTATGTCGATCCCTGTCAGCTGTATTTATGTAGAATTAGTTATGGCATTGCACACATTATTTGGCAGCTCTGTAGTTACGTTGCCCTTTGACGTAAATAAATAAATAGATAAATAAATAGAAAGGTGAAGTAAGCTTAAGTACACTACGTCTCGTTAACGTTCTAGTCCAACACCTAATTTCTAAACCTCATTCTAAAGCTGAACACAAATCCAATTCTCAAGGCATCAAGCTCCTTAAAGGGAGAGGGAATAGAGAATATCGACTCATTATCACCAAGGTGCAGCCGGATACTGTTTGAATTTAGTATCTTTCGGTACGAAAGCGCCGTCATTTTGGTTTGATCAGGCTTTCTCGCCACAAGACTTCCGCTTAATTGCAAGACGTGAAGTGAAGGGTGCAAATGTCTGTCAACATAGTCCTTCTAGAGGAAAAGATTCTGTGTTCCGATCGTTGCTTATTGGGAGGCCTATATACATCACAAACCCTTTTGAAGCCAGAATCTCTCGATCACTTATTGATTTCCTGTATAGAGCGCATTAAAAGTACATGGCCGGACAACAATAATGGTGGATCCGAGATACAGGGTTTGTTTTTGTGCATTAATTTCCGTGCGCTAAAGTAATGTGGGTAATTTGTTAACTTATTTAATAGTTAAGACCAAAGATGGATTTCTTGCAATATTAGTTCCGGGAACCATTTAAATGGCCGTTCGTCTGGCATAGCCTTTAACACTTCTTCCTCTTTCTTTAAGTAATGCATTCAGGTACACATGTACTTTTGATACTTTTGCATTGAGTATCACATCTGAAAATCCATGTTCTAGTTGCCACTGCGGTTCTGTAAGCTGCTCTTTCGAGAGGGTCTTATGAGTCGGTTAAATGTTTCACATCCTATGTTTTAGCATGAGCTGTTCACTTGGTGTTAGTTTCTGTGACGTCAGAGCGATGGTGTTTGTTTTTCTTTTGCATTCCATGATAAACAGAATTTTGCGCAATTTATGCATACAGTGCTTATTAATGACGTGACGCCAAGACTTGAACTGTGATGGCCTAAAGAATTGGACTCGAAAACATGGTGAATACTTTAAAAATGATCATACAAACAGAGGTGTCCTCTGATTTAATCAAACATAAACAAATCACTCACAGTTCTTACATCGAATACCATAATAACTGAACGAGATCATGCCAAATTAATTGCAAAGCACATGACGGATATCTGGAAAAAGATTTTCATTTGATATAGCCTAAAGTTTGCGTTACCTGTCGTCTTTAGATTAGAATCGCCCGATTGCCAACTCCTGAGTGCTTCGGTTATTGCTTATGCGTTCAGGAGAAAAGTCTTGGTCGATTTTGGAAAGGGACAAATTAAAATACAGCAGATTAATTACAGTTATTTTAATATAAAAACCAAAATGTTATTTTTTCTTTATATCTAATAATATGACTGAAATATACTGAGGACAAATATACTGGCCACAGACACGACGACAGTGAGATAGTCACAAAGCTGTCAAAGTTTTAAGTCAAACTTAGGCATATCGTGAAAACACTCGACTGCATTAAAATTGTAGCTTCATCCCAAGAACTGTAATTATCCCATTATCCTATTTTGTTTGAAGACTAAGAACAATACTCTACTTTCATGAAAAGTTGTAAGAAAAGTGATTAAGCCCAAATCCAGATTAAGTTTAGAACGATTTTATCACCGAGACCCTCTGACAAAGGCTTCTACAAGGTTCTTTTTTTATGCCATCTAAAGTGCTGCGGCATCATTGTTGTGTAAATAGTTAGCTATTCTCTTTCATAAATTTATTTATTGATGTTTTACGCCATACTCCAGTACATTTCACTTACACGAGAACGGTCTGCATTACCGTGGGTCGATCATCCGCGGGTTGCCGACACGCCTTGTCACGTAAGATCAAAGAGGAGGCCAACATGAACTAGACTTGAGCTCACATCGACCGCACTGGTGAGAGACTCCCGAGTCATTGCGTCGCTCTGCCACGCTTATGACCTTGACCACAGGGGCCCCAGTGTTTTTAATAAATAATACATGTAGACTATCCAGATATGCGTGGTCACATGTAAGCTATTGACGTAGTATGTTATGTGGAAAACAGTGGCGGGACTCAACACAATCATTACTTCGTGCTTACTTTGGAAAATTTCAGTTGGAACGTATCATGTATTGCTTACAATGCAAGTGCTCTTTAGCATTGCGTTGAACCTCTGACAAGTCTGGCCTTTCGACCTCAAGCCTAGTACGTAAGCTTAAGCTTAGCCTCTAAAGTAATGCCCGCACATCAAAATTCTTCAAACAAAAAATACCCAAGGTGTTTGTTGGAATAATGATAGTGTATAATTTACATACAAAGGAATAAATTAATATTAGCTAAAGAAGGTGACTGAAACCTCTGTGTGAACTCATATCCTGTCTTACCACTGTAACCCCAGTGACGTTGGCGTTCTTCAAAGTTTCTGTTCAGAGCTCTCTTAGAGATTGCAGGGCTGCAGAGCCAGCGTAGGGAGCAACGCTGTGTAATCCAAATAGCAAACTGCTGACATAGGGCTAAGCAGATCTGTGACTAATTATGCTAATATTTTAATACGGAATCGATAAAAGTGTAGAGACATACATTACATGGGGTCCAAGAATGCTATTTTGTGGTGTGTATCTCTCAAACCTCTTGAATTAACATCACAGAATAAACAAAATGTAACAAGAGCTGGTTTCGAGCCTGTAACCTAAATGGTTATGCACAGATCATCTGTGTGGAGAGAGTCTTTGGCTGAATGACTGATTACCTGTAAGATGCACCTGCGTTTTTTTTTTAAATAGATAAATTAATCATACCATTATCTGTGCTAACAAATTATATTTTTTATACATTTTTGGGGAGAGAAAATGGCTAGAGGCAATATAAAACGGCGAACAAAAAATTTATAAGGGGCTTTCGTGTTAACTGTTAGGATGCTTTTTTTTTCCTACTTAAAAAGTATTCTCACTGATTGGATTCATAAATAAAGGAAAAACATTAATTTCTTTCTGTTCGTTGAAAATTAGCTAAAGTTCAGAATTTGTGGCATCTCCAGGAAATTTTTTAGGGCCTGTGCGTGTTTTTTTTCCTTTCCATGCCATTCTAGAAAGTGACAGACTGTACGTCAAAATCTGACGGCTTAAAATGCTGAAGGCGTTTTGTTATGGGGCACAAAAAAAGGGACAAAAACTAATGCCTCAGCAGGATATTTATCACTGCCGCAAGAAAACATATGACATTACCTTCCCTTTTTGCCAATAAAGCCCTGTCACAGATTAAGTAGGAAGTGCGTAAGTTTAAGTTTCTGAGGAACGGAGAGAAATTGTAGACTACACGTAACACTGATAAATATCATGGAGCTTGCCACAGGACATAAGTGCTTTGAGGCTGACAGAGCTTTGTGAGCGTCTTGATCTGGGTTGAACGGGTGGGTCATATGAAGGGCACGTGTCCGACCGATTGGTGTTTCACGCGGTACTCAAGAATATTTCACTTATACGACGGCGGCCAGCATTATGGTGGGAGGAAACCGGGCAGAGCCCAGGGAAACCCACGACCATCGGCAGGTTGCTGGCTGACCTTCCCACGTTCGGCTGGAGAGAAGCTTACAGCGACCGCATTGGTGAGAGGCTCCGCTGAGCGCTGACCAACTGAGACCCCCCCCCCCCCCCCCGATCATATGAGACAATTGTCTTTCAGTCGCAAGGTGCTGGTTCAGACCCTTCCTCAAATGTCGAAGTTGGGAGGCCCGAGATTAAACCCAGGTCGGGTATGAGTAAAGAGTTTAAAATGGTAATCGTTGTTTCGTCGCTTTGGCGCACAGTATACTGAGAGGAAAGAACAAGGGAGCAGGACTGGTTGGCTCGATGTCGGTATAATGTGACTGGGTGGAGTGTCAATGTCTGGTGTCTTCGGCATGATACTTCAGTGGTGGCAGCACTTTGGCGGTATGAACACGAACTGTTACATGAAGACAAAATTGATGTACACACACCTGTTGACTCCTCGTCGTCATTTGACATGAAGCATACATACATACTAAACAGAACAATGGCATTTGGAGAGAGCAACGTCAGGCTGCTTTATAGCTTGAATTGGTAAATTTAGGTTGACACGTCATGCTAAACTCTGAAGAGGGCCTGTTTGCTTCTCAAATATTTCTAAATTTACAGATATGCAAATTTACTGATACGCAAAACTGTTTCTGTTGTGTAACACGTTATTAAAGCAGTAAGTTAAATTAAAACCAATAGCAAAAGACTAGACCACGGTTAGACTGGTCCATTTTGTCCACTTTCAGTGCATGACGAATACGTAACTAATTTGCTCACAAAACGTTATTATTAAAGCAAGAATGAACAAAATACATCTTACGCTCAGATTACATGTACTTTTCGCGGATTAGTTTAACTGGTCGTATATGTATGTACTGTTTTACTGGCTGCAGGTTACAGTAAGTGGGAAGGTCTGCCAAACCACCTGCGGATGGTCGTGGGTTACCCCCGGGCTCTACACGGTGTGTTTTTCATTTGGTAACTAAGTACTTTCGGCGTGTGGCGATGCGGCTCCTAGTTGGAATGGTTTTCTGTCAGCAGGAAATGTAGGTTCTTATTTATTTATTTATTTGTTTGTTTGGTGTTTTACGCCGTACTCTAGAATATTTCACGTATACAACGGCGGCCAGCTTTATGGTGGGTGGAACCGGGTACAGTCCGAGGGAAACCCACGACTATCCGCCCCTTGCTGCCAGACCTTCCAACGTTCGGCCGGAGTGTAAGTTCTTTAACAAGGATCTAATATGTCAGTTCAACAGGAAACGACACGTATTCAAAGAGTCTTGGCAGAAAAAATGGTCGTTTATTCAGTAAATTTCAGTATCCTATATTTCCTAGTTTGGCTGAAAGGATACTCTTAGTTAGGGCGTAAAACACATATCAAATATAAAAAAAAATTAATAAACAATTAAATAAGTAAATAAAAGTATTGCCTTGATCAAACCCCATAGACAACTAAATGACCATTTTGCAGAGACAGTTTGGCTCTTTTTCATTAACACTAATCACATTTAATGTATACTTCGGTTGAGTTCACTAGGCTCGTCGAGGTATGATACTAATCGATCCGAAAACCAATAATTAATGTCATTCCGGATTAGCAGTCCCTGGCAATTCATCTTTTCTTGAATTAACTGGTCGCGGAAGGCTATTCTCAAAGCCATCGTTAACACGCCGGCCAAGCAAAGAAACTGACCGTAAACCTTGAATCCCTGGCGAATGATCCCTGATTTAACCACCGTAAATGACCAGTCGATTCAGGTCTTCTTACCGTACCCCTATTACACGGAGCTAGCTGCCTTCCTCAAGTTTTATTTGCTTGTATAAGGCGAACCAGAGCTTACCGGTCTGATTTTCTGATTAAAGAGTGTTAAAACAGCTCGGGTCACATCTAAGAACTTAACAGAAGAAGTTGTAACTTCTTCGCTGGGCGTTCAGCATTGAGGGGATAGTGCAACGGCAGATTGTCTCGTATCAGTATAATGACTCGGGCGACGCAGCTTGGTCGCCTTCGGTAAGTCGTCTCAGTGAAGCAGCACTAGATAAAAGACCAGTGGAAACCCGCTCAACGAGGCACATTAAATGCAGCCTAAGGACTCTTTCGTCGTCGTATGACTGAAAAATTAAGTGTAACGTTAAACACAAAGCACTCACTCACTCACTCGTGCATAAACGGATTTTCCGTCATGTTAAATCCTAAACATTCTATTGTATACGCTTTATTGCCACTTTTATGGGAGGAGGGATTAACCAAAGTACCAAGTACATGCAGTAGACAACGGGATTGTGGCAAGGTTTCAAGAATGAAAAACATGTTACATACCCGACAGCCTTTCCCAGTAATGACCCATAAGGAGACCTTGTTGGTTGAGAGATCTAGACTGTTTTCGTTTTCATATCAGATCATTAGATTTTTAATCAGTGCTGCCTTGAGTTCGAATCCAACTCCCTGGACAGTCTTACACCGAAATATGCTCTTGTACAAGATGAGGTCAGTAATTTTTCCAGGGATTCTACTCGATTTCTACCCCAGTAACGTTGATGCTATCATAGAATAGCAACATTCTTGAGCGCCGAGGACGTCATGTTTAGTTTATCGTTAAAGGAAGGGAATCGTTTAACGCTTAACACCGTTACAGACAACGGTACGTTGTATACCATTCATCCCTATGTTCGTGTGTTGTTCAAGCTGATAACATAGTATAACTAATGTATTATCAGAAAGTAATGTTCAATGCGGCCGTAAGCCCATTGTAGGGCGATCATAAGTTTCTGAAGTTGCAATCACGATTCTACACACAAAAATTTAATCTGTTAAGTTTAACATAAAATCTGTTGTCTGGGTGATGCTAGAATGTATTCGGTTTTTGCTGCAGAAATTCTGTTGAATTCCACACATATTCTATTGATTTAACATGGAGACTAACATGATGTTATGTCGAGTATGACAGAATATCGTGTTACAATAACAGAATACATTCTAGCATCACTCAGACAACATACTTTCTGTTAAAATTAACAGATTAATTTTTTGAGCGAATAGCATGCGAAAAAAATACTCGTAACATCTTTTTAAGACATCTATACATCGCACATCTTTGCAAGCTGGGTCGAAAAGTACCAACAAACGTATCCCGTTATTTAATCCAACTTGTCCCTTGATGACTAGTCAGTGGATTTGTCTGATTGGTGTTTTATGCCGTGCTCAAGAATATTTCACTTATATGACCGTTTAATAGATAGTTGACTCGAACAACGTCTGTGTCACTGCTAATATTATCTTGTATTCATTTGATATATCAAGTTGCGTGATAAGCATTTTATAAGCGTATACAGAAATTTTCCATGCTTATGGCAGCGATCAGTTTCGGGGACAACGCGAGGTAGGCCACAACACTTCGTCTCGTGCCTGACAAAGAACATGACGGAGCTGGAAAATGTTCCTTTCCGATACCTCCTTAAAGCCGCGTTTATACGATGCGACTTGTCCTGGCATCCCGTCGATTTCGACAAGTGGAAGTAATTATAACACAAGCCTGTAACACAATAAGCCGCTTTCAGAGGATGCGATTTTTCGAATACAACACGATACAATCGCTGGGAATAACATATGCTCTATTTTCATTCTACTATTCGAATTCGACTGGTCGACTCGACAATCGCACGGATTTGGTCAATGTCTAGCCACCAATGAACACTCGACATTACATGACATTATAGTGTTTCTCTGTTGTGGCGAGATGAAGTATGATGTTACCTTAGCATGAATCAAAGGGCTTACTTGGAAACGAGCATAAAAATGCACATATCTGTGTGAGCGAAGCATTAGAAGCATCAAAAGGCAATGGAATGGCATTGTACAAACTCGCCATGTACGTAGTCTGGGCTTCGCCAAGACAATTACAGTCAGCCAGTTTTTTGATTTATTCCGTATCAGATTTGGAAAGATATCCATATATCAAGTTACCACCCCGTAGCGCAAGGTTGACACCACATCCCAAGGAAGCTATTTTAGTTTCCAAGCCACGATCAGATATTGACGCGTCATTTCGTTTTTCATTTGCTTTATGGTCCGCTTTTTCAATAAACCCTCCTACTCGCGTGAACTGCTCTTGACTCGCGCTGATACGAAGTCTCCTTAAGCGCACTCGGCTATTAAATAAAATCCATTATTTTACGCCGCAACAACAACACGCGTTTAACCTATGCCTTCGTTTGTATATTTAAAAGCTTTGTGCTTGCCATTGAGAATTCAAATCATCGTCAGGGAGTCCATCGACGAGATGGGAATTCTCATAGGGTACTTACATAAATTTTCTTCTCTCCTTTATTGAATTTGCCTGTAATGCTTTTTCTGTCTTTGATTTAGCGCAATTTGATGGGAGCGAGTCTTTAGGTATAGTTGGCTATAAAAAGAAAAACGTTACATTGCAGAGACAACACGCGTATTACGGAGTCGAAGCTGCTCCAAATAACTTACATAACTATTGAACATGCACCGTCTTCAGCTTTGCCCCTGCCACAACCTCTCTCTCACGCCACCCTCCCCCCCACCTCGCCCAAATCGTCCACCTCGCCCAAATGGTCTAATATATCTAATAGGTATGATTTCCAATTAAGAGCCTTCTCATACACAGGACCTACCGCTAATACCTTTTTTTTCTTTTATCGATGTACATGTAGCAGCACGCTATACCTCATTTTTCTCTCAAATCCATAGTAACTTTAACGATTGATTTGAGGAGATTTTTTCTGAGAACTAGAGTTACTATAATTGGAAAAGTAAATTCCCACTTTATATCTCCAAAACCCCATGAAAGCCTTTCCAGTTTACAAGGTGATTCTTTGTCTTATCTACAGCCTTGCTGTGTTTTGATTTGTAAACGTTCGGTGAAGATCCAGACAAATGATTCGGATTTGTTAGCCAAAATGGTGTATAAATTCGGCCATAGGGACTATAAAACACAGATATACATGGGTTTACGTCGCCCATTCCACATAAGGATGACATAAAAGCCACTACACAGGCGTCTGTTTGATCACATCTTGCTGGATTTCATGTTTACAAAATGCGTTTTGAGGAATAAGTTCGACAAAAAATATTCATTTCAGCCGGACGCACGTTTTGTGTTCTCTCCCAATGCGTCTCGGATGATTCCATCAGTCTGAAGATAAAACAAAAGAAAACTGTCATTTTCTGTCCAATGTACAATGTGTATACTTAATCGCTTCCTAGTGTGGTTAAAGAGTGGCTCGGGCGTCAAGTGGGAGTTCACAGGATCGAATCCAGCTACCGCAGATTGCTTTCTTTTTATATTAGGAGGTTTTTGTCAAGTAACTGGCGAAGGTTTATGGTTTGTTATCGGGCATTGCGATTTTCTTCACACATAGATCAAACCCCATAAATGGAAATTGCTAAAGCACAGCGTTAAAAACAACCCAGGAATAAAAAAAAAAACAAGATTCATGCTTCAGTTATTCTGCTGGGTCTGGTTTCACGGAACTTTCGAAACAGAAAATTTCTTAAGCTGGATGTTCATATATCGCCAGTTTAGGTAGGAGGAGTCCCGATATTACAGCGATAAAACCACAAGCGAGATGACCGTGTATGAGAGGTTGAACTGTATTTTCGTTCACGATGCACAATACCACACGCAGTTCAACAACAGGAAGAGAGGGAAAACAGGCCAGAGCGCCCCCTTTGCCGGCAGGGTGGATAACTCTGCACACACACACACTGACATGTGACCTGAACTACATAACCACAATTCTTTGGCGCGACTACTTTTTTCTCTCTGAGATTAAAGTCTGGCCACTCTTGAGAACACAAGAAAGAGATTAACACCGTGAAACACATAGAAGGCAGATTGAAGTTAAATGAAAGTCACTGCAACTGCAGAGTAAAAGTCAGAAAGTGAGGAGGCATAATCCAGTAGTGAACGAAACTGAATAATGGTACAAACAATCTCAGAAACATGATACCAAAAAATGCATGGTATTTTAATCAACGACAAAGTCATCTAGATGTTTAGGGCGGGATCGCTGACGTGTAGATCTACGAGGTTTTATTGGCAGGTGGAAACACCGAAACGAAATCAGGGCTCCTTGTGCGGAGATTGATTTGAGGCGTTTTCCGAATGTTCCACGACATCAGCTGTGGACAACACAGCAGGTATTTGGGGTAGGACAGGAGGGGAAGGAGTCGAAAAACGCCATGTAGAATCTTCTTCCTCAGATGAGTCTGTAGTAGCCCATGTGCTATGAGGTTGCAGATAGGAGCACTGTGGTACAGTAAAGCACTCTGACTTCTTGACACGATATGCCTGTGATCAGAACAGAGGTTTATCAGGTCGCCGATTTTTATGGTTGGTGTGTTAGGCATGATTCCGGACGGAGCCTTGGCTGTCTCACTGTATGGATGGTTTTTGATAGGGTCTGCATGTTGGTTTAGAGTTGGCGATCGGTTACTGGAATTGGGAATGTTAGTGTATTGGTCCGTCTGGAGGTCAGTAAGGTCAGCAACCCATCCAAAATATGTCGTGGTACTACGATGCGTGTCGGGTGCAAATGGGTCGCTGCGGCGGGTAACAAGAAGACCTTCTTTGGCAATAGTGACGGTGTTTATGTATCGCTTTACGTCTTTAATGTCGGTGGACTTCTTAGAGGAGCGGGTGCCTTGCTTGAGATGAGCATGAGCACGACGTAGATCAGGGCATTCAGACTGTACAGCAAGCCATGCGGAGCGAGTTGTGAAAGGCAGTTTAGTTATGCCACTGAGAATGTCGTTAGACCAGCACCGATGGACAACACAACTTTCAGAACTTTGCACAAATGAACACACCTGGCAGGAGTGTTTGTCACAGTCAGGAGCATTTCGACTGGAGAAGTCTAAAGGGACATTAGTAGAACCAGCTAGATGGCGGATAGAAGCTTGGTATAGGCTGACGGTGGACAGGAATGCTGACACTCTTGGAGTAGCAGAAAACTCGCCACGACATAGTTTCTCGAAGGCTTGGACACAGGGCTTAATGTCCGTAAGAATGCAGGCCTTTGAGGATTGTACTATGTATGGATGAAAGTGCTTGGTTGCCATCGCAATGGACAGTGCTTCAACTTCACATGGGAGACACATTATCTGTCGTCCTCGAAGTTTTGCACTGAAGAATCCCGCGAGATGTTGTCGACCATTGCGGGATACATACAGAGTAGCTCTGATGCCATGTCTTTTGATGGATCCGTCTGTGACGATACATAGTTCATCCTCTGGGCATGACAGAACAATGGCTGTATTAGTGGATAAGGCCTATTGGGCTGAGTGAAAAGCCTGGAGTTGTTCATCGGACCACGCGATTTTGTCGTTTGTCGACTCCCAGCGGTGAGAGGGTCCAACGGAGACTAGATTTGCTAGAACAGCGTGGAATTACTCGAGCCAAGATCTTGTAGGCCCCCATAAATGAGCGTAAGCCATGAACAGTTGTCGGCACAGGACAAGACGCCAGGGTAGCAATACGGTGAGGGCTGGCGTGGATAGATCCCTCCCGCCAGAGGATGGAGACTGAGGAGGGGGCAATGACTGTCTTGGGGAAGGACAGACGCAAACTGTTTTTCTGGGCATGGAGGGCAATTCCTCTGGTGTTTGGGCACCGCAGTAAATATCATCTGTTAGTTTGGCAACTCTGCCCTGCTCTAGAAAGTCTCCCAGAACTCTGCATATTGGTTCCTCTAAGGCAGTCTCCGAGCCTGGCATTCCCATTGCGAACCTTGTATAAACAAGGATTCCACGAAACGGAGTAGCGACACCGCAATATTTCATTGAATCCTTAGAAAGAGGGATCTGGTAGAAGCATTTGAAAGATCGGTAGTTATTATATACTTCCAACGACCAATTTGGCGTAGAGTGGTATCCATGTCTAGCATAACAGAAGGTTGAGGCTTGCTATAACGACCCACGTCAGCAAAGGCAGTCACAAGACGGGAGCCACCACTTGGTTTCTTAAACAAAAAATGAAGGATTCAGGTATTCCACAGATATCCCGGCCTCCTCGGGTCGCTGAAATACTCCGACTTCTTGTAATTCATCAAGCTCGATAAGGTTGTTACGGAAATAAAGGGGACGGCGGTCTTTTCTTTGTGGAGGTTGAACTGGACCCACCTTTACAACTGACTAGAATGGGCCGAAGGCGCCATTGTAGCCCACGGGTTCTGGGTTAAAGACATCATCGTAATTGACCAGTATATCTCGGAACTTGGCTTTCCTGGCTGGGGACAGGATATTATTGGGGTCAATGCTAACACTGGTGGAGTGAAGTGTGAGCGCTAGGGATGATTTTGTCGTCACCTGAGGCTCCGGAAACGATAAATCTGTCGTTGGGGGTGGGGGGGGATGAACTGGCCGAATTTGGCAAACGTGCTCATGACGAAGAACAGTTTTGGGTTCACTGGTCAGGTTAGGTAAGCGTATCTTTCCTGATATGTTAGTTAACAGATGGGGATATGGCTACATATGGGCAGATTTGCTGTTGACAGGACTATCCACACGGGACTCTAAAGCATGGGTGTTGGCTGGATCCAATGTATCCAATGATGCGAGCTGGCGGAGCCATACCTATAGCTGGTACCGTCACTAAGTATGATCACACTTGGCTGGGCCAACGACAATGTTATTGCGTTCCATGGATGGTTCCTGCGAGCATCTCCACATCCAAGTTTTCAACCACGAGGCCGCAAAAGGAAAATGTTCGGTTATCACGAATCAGTGTGAAGTCAACTTCGCCGACAACGTTGAGCGGGAATGATCAACCCGCTTAATGTGCTGACTGTCGTAATCTTCAGGTCGTAAGTCGTATCAGGTCGAAAGTCGTATCATATTACCTGTCGCACCACTTTCTGTGGTGATACGCGTGGTGTGATGGCAATAGAACACGTCCAGATGAGGAGATTCACGTACCTGCATTCTGTACGTAGATGCGGATTCTGCTGTATGGTAGTTGTCGCCATCTTCATTAGCCTCATCGTCAGAGGTTATTTTGGCAATGTCGTCTCCCGGCTGTTCGACGATATTTACCATTTGGCGGGCCTTGGCGAGATATTTGCGGTCTTGTTTAGGAAGGTAAGAGCACACACTCAAATAATGGCGGCTTGATCGCCTTGCTTGTTTACAAAGTGGGTGTGATTTTTTGACGCGGGGGTTAGCAGAGGCAAATTTATTCTTAAATGTGCCTGTACGCATTACTTTTGCCTCCTTCGTTGTTTTGATTTCATCTAGGAGGGAGGCAAGCGCCTGTGAAATCTCAGGTTTTATCGGCGCTAAAGTTCTTGGGCTTAGTTCTGTGCCGTATTGCTGTCTAATGTGCTGAGGAAGTCCGGGGTGTGAAAATCGCAACCATGTAAGGACGATAAAACTGTCGAGGGTGGGGGAGAGTTGTTCATCTTCAGCTACACCAACATTGTGGTGTTGAATGCCGCCCTCACGCAGTAGTAAATTATCTTCAACAAACACCGTAGAGATCTTCGGGCCGTTCGTCGGGTTCTAGATGAAAAGCGGAGAAGTCCAGGAAATGTACGCCTGACGACTGAAAGCTATAATGTAGCCGAATGGTTTGCCAGATATTGTTAATGGAGGTAGAACTCTTGACAATGGTGTTCCGTGAAATAACTTGACAATAGTTGGCAATTTGTCCCATCATCAGCTCAAGCATAGTAACCTTTTGTTCAGCTGTGCGGCGTTTTACCTGGTCTACCTGTCCACCGTCACTTCTGTAGCCACACGGAGGGGTCGCACGGGATTTTTTTTCCCCACAGAGCACCGAGGAGTATTTATTATTTATTTATTTGATTGGTGTTTTACGCCGTACTCAAGAATATTTCACTTATACGACGGCGGCCAGCATTATGGTGGGAGGAAACCGGGCAGAGCCCGGCGGAAACCCACGACCATCCGCAGGTTGCTGGCAGACCTTCCCACTTACGGCCGGAGAGGAAGCCAGCATGAGCTGGACTTGAACTCTCAGCGATCGCATTGGTGAGAGGCTCCTGGGTCATTACGATGCACTAGCGCGCTAACCGACTGAGCCACGGAGGCCCCCACCGAGGAGTAAAAACGGGGCGAAATTAGGGTCGAGTGACAAGGTGTACTGTAGCTTATGTCTGATTTTCACAGGAGTTCACAGTCCCCTGCCTAGACAAACACTATTGTTTAGGTGCTCTGAGTGTGTTGGCCATGTTAGATAGAGATATAGTTCCTCACGATACACTTGAGTTGCTGACATCTGCTTTACCTAGGCTTTTTGCACGCCTGAGTAGTGTTAGATACGTATATGTGACATACACATGTAATACCAGGGAGGACAGTCAGTTAATAATTATCGGCTATTCGTGGGTTCGGAGAACAGCTGCCGCCATGCCAGTTGAGGTAGGAGGAGTCCCGATATTACAGCGATAAAACCACAAGCGAGATGACCGTGTATGAGTAAGGTTGAACTGTATTTTCGTTCACAATGCACAATACCAAACGCAGTCCAACAACACAACAGGAAGAGAGGGAAAACAGGCCAGAGCGCCCCCTTTGCAGGCAGGGTGGATAACTCTGCATACACACTGACATGTAAAATGAACTACATAACCACAATAATTTGGCGTTCTGTATAAAAATTAAGTCAAATTTCACACAGACCTCTAGTTGTCCGGTTCAGTAAAACAGATCTAGTGAAGCTCCGTTATAAAAATGCATGTATCCAGCGTTGGTCAAGTACCCGTTGGCAATTTGCTGATGTTTTCACTGAGCGTCATACCAGGCCCCGAGATCACGAAGTGATCTTTGACTATAATCAAAACTTTACTCATAAAATTTGGTATTTTCCTTTCCGTTGTTTTAGCTAAAATTTGTTAAACAATAACTTACCCAGAATTTCCGTTGCCAAGCAATATTTTGACCTGGTTACGTCAGAAATAACAATTTTAAAGTGATTTTAAAGTTTGACTTTAGTTTAAGATCACTTCTTCATCTTTGGTGTTGCAGTGAGGCAGCATTATAAACGCCCGTGTGGCTCTGGACGAAAACAGATATCTGTGATAAACCAAGTATTAGCTGGCCTGCTGTCAATGCCTTTACATAACGTCATACCTGACGTTTTCGGCATGACGTTTTAGTTAGGCTGCACTCTCACTACATCGTTATATCTTATATATGGTATCCCTGGTGAACCAAGCAAATGTTGTGCCAACGCCAGTATGTTGTGACTGGGTAGAGTGCCATATCTGGTGTCTTTGGCATCGTGTTCTAGTGAGGCAGCACTTTAACCATGTCTGTGTTTTTGAGCGCAGTGAGACATCGCATTGACATGGTCATGGCGTTAAGTCCTTTGTGAAGAGAAAAGAGACACTTGGTTGTGTGCAATTAATTAAGAACGAGCAATGACCGCTTTCATGTACGAAAATAAGGACTCTAGAAGCAGATAATACAGTTATTGCTATCATCCACAATATTATCGGCCAGAGAGCTACTCTCATAATTCCAAATCCTTTCAGAAAATTGCATTTGCGAGTCTTCCGATACACTCTATTCACTATTCCAACAACCTACAGGGGTTTGTCATCATCTTGGTAGCGAATCTATGCGTTACATATACCCAAGTTGTACACGTCAATCGTATTCATTGTGCCACATTTAGTCATGATGCACTGTAGAATATTGCGTTTTGTTGGCTTTTAAGATAATGCGAGAGAGTAAAATGCTTTGGTAATTATATTACTCTATAACGGCTACTTTACGACATGACGGAAATTCCCTTGGGACGAGTTCGGCTTCTACTCATGCCCCAATCCTCGCAAAAAGTGCATGTGACCCATGTGGTATAAATGAGATAATCAGCCTTAATTTAGTAGTCACGTTCAACCAAAACAAATAGCTTTTCTTTGGTGTTTTCCTGTCAACCAAAACCAGGGGAGTTCATTTAATTACAGGGCCAATTTAGGCTCTGCAATCCCGTTTTACAAGCTATATGACTATGTGACCATTGCAAAGTGGAAGAATCTTAAGATCACTGTTTACGTCGGCGTAATAAATTCAGGCAGTTTTGTTTAAAAGAACAAGGCAGCACCTGGCTAAAACATATTTCAATCGAAAGAAGGATTTTCGAGCCTTCTAAAACGTATCATACTTTATTATTTTAACGAGATTTCACCGAATAACATGTAGAACAAAATGTGAATACTGCACAAATGCTTGTCGTGATTCGAGGCAGACATCTTGAGAATTTTATCCAATCAAACACTTGCTATCAAGTTGCGCGGCCTAAGCTGTGACGTAACCTTTACCCATTCACTCTGTTATTTATTTATTTATTTATTTATTTATTTATTTATTTATTTGATTGGTGTTTTACGCCTTTCTTAAGAATACTTGACATATACAACGGCGGCCAGCTTTATGGCGCCGATTCATACCGTGAAGTGACATATGATAACTCAGAACAACTGCATAATACATCATTTTGAGATCGTTTTCAACAATTTAGTGACGTATTGCCGAGAGGCAATTTCACTAAGTGTTGTGGTGTACACCGCAGGTTTGTATCATTTTCGAACCACTACGCACAGGCGTAATCAATTGAAGTGCAAGCCGTGTAATATTCAACGACGGTATCACAAATTATCTCCCCAGTAGATTCTATGCCTACCTAGACAAGTCGTTCATATTATACAAACACATGTTTGTCCTTCATTTTACAGTTTAGTTACCAGTTTCTAAGTAACAAATATCAGAGTCAGTGAAAAAATCATTAGGCATGCCGATGGTTGATGGAAATGAGAAGACAGCATCTCATCGGACAATGCTTAAAATTAATTAAATCTTATGATATAATTTTCTTTAAGGTTATGAGAAGTCTTTCTCGCATACAAAGGATGTTTTTTTTTCAGTTTATTTATAAAATACAGTAAATTGTTGAAAGGCCGTGTTCAAGCCGAGGTGCTTCCTCTGACGTCCGCGATAACTAAGCCAGCACTGCTCTCATCTTAGAAGCCACCGTTACAAAACTGAAGCATAAAATTCATCGACAGTCAGTGATGCTTAGATTTATTCTCATCTGTTTCAGAATTAAGCATGAATCTAGTTGTACAACAATCGTATTGTAATTTTGTAAATGTATTTAATAGGGGGTCAAATTCACCAGCACAACCCTCCGGAGCCTACGACCTGCACCAGGAAAAGCCCTGCATCTGCAGGCTACTTAAACTGTAAATGGCATAGCAGGCTTACTGTATCAACAATACTTTATCACTTGCAAACCATCACCAAATTCCACAACTTTCATCTGCCATTGATTACTGCTTTGAATATAATACGGAAAATAACTTTGACGTTAGAGAGCTAGAGTAAACGTGACGTCACCTTGCTGTCAATAATGGAGACTCGCTGAAGCTGTGTCAAGGCGAAGTTTCACTACAGTTTTTGTTGGGTTGAAAAATATCTAAAAAAAAAACATTTATTGCCGGCTTAAGGTACTTTGAATGGTAGTCTTTCAGTGGACATAAACATTAGTCAGGTGCTGTCTTTCACTTTAAGCCACAACAACGGGTACCCTTACATCGGGTTTCCTTGCTCCAGGGAAGAACATGAGCAGAATCCTCCAGGCAGTTTCAGGGTTTGTGGTGTCATCCGGAAGATTATAAAAAAAATTTTTTGGTTTCTTGAAAGTTTAGTCAAAGAATAACTTGAAATATACAAATTTCGTTGACACCCGGTTTGCTGTAAATCAGGCACGAGCCAATATCCCAAATACCAACCCAGCAACCAGCTCCACAATCCGTTTACAGTCATGTCTAGTATATAAAATCCTACACTGATTTGTCAGCTTTGTGCCTCGTAAATCGATGCGGGAAAGCCGCATCAGTTCATGTTTGGATAGCATTCATTAAATTAGTCATAGTTTGCTTTACAGGTAATTCAGGTTAATAGGGGGGTTTCCGAGTTCGAGCTCCTTTATCGATACAGGTAGATTAAGTCTAACTGTACCATGTGACCTGTCAAAAATGTTAGGCAACTATTTTTGATCCCATTTACTATAACATGGGGGCCTGAAAAACAGTTCGATAAAAAGTAATTTAGACTGATGAAGTCCACTGATGAGGGAAATTGAGGAACAGAATGATTGTTAACTTGACAAGTTCCTAAAGGATATAGAATAATAATAATAATTATTAATAATTTGTGCTTCTGGAACAGAGTGCTCGGTAAATTAATGTCAACAATTGCCTAACATTTTTCACAAGTCACAGTACATGACATGGTAGAACTGTTACCTTTTACCTTTGACGACAAGAGTTCCAACTCAAAACTCCCCTTGGTTATTGCTTGCGTTTGGAGATGTGTCTGGCGAGTATCGTCTTCGAGAATCTCATTGTGATAGACCAGTGGTACACAGCTGTCATGCAACGGTGCAGGCATTTAGAAACATTTTCCTGTAAATCAAGCGCTTTCTGTTATAGCGTCTCATAAAATGATCTAGAATCTTATACTACGCCGAACTAAGACACTTACTGGTCGTTCGATAAAACCGATCGAATTACCATTTAGTGTGCTAGTCTAGCGGACGGTACAGTTAGTGGTAATCGGAACTTATGGTCAATGGCAACAAGTACCTCCCATCATCCATGCTCCCAGCAAGAGGGGCTATGTTTAATTTCCTCGCCGGCAATATTAAAGGCGCGTCTCGCGTTTCTTAAAAGGTACTAAATGGCACTTTCAGCCGATCCTCTGTTAATGTTTGAGCGTCTCTTCCCCAACACGACCCATTATCAGTCTACATGATGACACCCTCGGTGATTAATGTTGGGCTGTTACATATTCAACCTCTCACCCCCAAACCCGTCCCACCCTACTGAGACCCTCCAGAATCTTCCATCAGTGCTCTACACACTCCAGTCACCGTCAGTTCAGGGACTGACCCGCTAACCTCAGGCCCATGAGGAGACAATAGATGTAGTTGATACCCATTTTTCACCTATTTCACGCATCGGCAGTTTGTGTGACAGCTACAGAATGACTTTGTTACCTCACCAGGAAGTAAATCGGAATTTATCTTGATTTATATCCCTTTTATTAACCTGTCAGAATTTTCGGTCCTCTGGCTATAATCTGTATAACGAAATGCGGAAAAATGACAAGAAAAACATATTTTGTGAGACGTGAATAAATCGACGCTTAAAACAAATGGGAAAATAAATAGAAACTCTCCGAGGCATCTGTGTTTGGACGACCCGTTGCACATGAATGATTACCAGCACAGGGCATTTCCTTACATGAACTATAATCCGTGTCTATTTTGTGTGAATATAGTACAAAGATAGCTATTACAAACAACTTAAATCATCCTTGGGTCTACGGGTTGGAGTGAATATGACTTTCTTCCTTTTTATAGCATTTTGAGTTCTTGGTACTTTGTAAAATGCCGTCATGGGAAAATTGACCCCGCGATGATTGACCCGAAACATCTTTTTTGGTTGCCGGCGGGTGTATTTGCTTCGACCTATCGATTTAACCCACAAGGCAAGTTTAGCATAAAAAGCGGACCGACTGGAGCTCTGCCATGGGGGCCCAGTAAATGGGAAGCAAAATATGTCCTGCGTGTTTAAACTAGCCTCATCGAAAAGGGGCATAATCCTGAACTGTGTTTTATATGATGCCCAATATGGTGAACTGTGCTGATGTTCACCTTTCATTTCACACATTCGAGTGTAAAATTAATTACATTAATCGTTTGAGAACATTAATTACTTTATGTAAATATTTAAATATTCTCAAATAAGAACTATAGTCATATGTTTTTCCAGCTAATCAATAACAAATAATAATAATAAATAAATAATCAATAACACAAATAAATATGCCCCTGAAAAGGGTTTATATGTACATCACTTTTTCTAATCGCTCTGATTATTATAAGTAAACCTTTTCTTGCAATTACCCCCCAAACTCATGCTATTCTACTTCCTCAATTTCATGGCACTTTCTTCCAGGCTGTAGGCTTAGGTAATCGCTTTGTATATATTCGTATATTTTAGTTTATTTTCTCTAATGAATTAATGCGATAGAAATCAACACCACATTTTAAATTTTTTGTTAAATTAACAAACTCAGGTAAATCAGGGCTTTAACAAAGAATTTAAAATGTGCTGGTGATTTCTATCGCGAAAAATTCATGATTAAAATTCATTTTACATTCTTATGATTTGTTAATTTAACCAATTGTTTTCGTAAACGAAAGATTACCATTGATGATTTGAAATTAGCAGGGGTTTTTTTCTGGCTGTAACGATTTAAAACCGATAGCATTTACTCCACCAATTGCCAATTAGTATTGTAAATATGTCAAGTTCAGATTGCGGTCAGCCATGCAGCGACTGTAAAAACAAACTTTTTCGGAACGAATTCGAAAATCAGAGAGCTCAAACAACTGTGTCTTGTGAATTACTGTAATTTAAAACAACCAAACCCCCTAAAACCGTCGACTATTCGACGTTGTTCAAATTCCAAATCAAATGCCAAGAAATGCTTCCCTTTACTTTGCGATAGGCAATCGATCAAATGCTCTGTTTTCTTTTTTCTTTCAGCATCTTGGTTGGCGGTACAGTATGATTAATGGCGTTTAGAGGACAATCTTTAAGTAGACCGGACTAAGCAAATTGAGTCCTTTTGCCCTTATCACGAGGAGCTAAATGGTACCCTAGTTGCTCGGCCCTTTGCATGTAAGCCTTCCGTTAATCTGTCATAATCATCTAAATGGAAGCCAAGGGATTAACCTATTTCAAAAGGCGGTCATCTTAAGAAATATACGAAAAACACCTCTTTAGGAAGTCTTTTCATGGAAACATATTGTCGATCTTTTGTCGCTTGGTTGTAATTTTTGCGATAAGTGCTATTTTATGTCATTTGATTTCCATTCTGTCATTCTGTCAAACGTTGGCAATAAACCGCTCACATTGCAACAAAAGCAGTCAGTGAACAAAAATAAAGAAAAACAAACGTGAACGCAAAATGGTATCAAAGTATGTGAAGTATCGCTTTTAGCGTTTGAATCTTCGGCCGCACGTGGGAAGATCTTTCAGCAACCTGCGGATGATCGTGCCCGGTTTCCTCCCACCACAATGCTGGCCACCGTCGTATAAGTGAAATATCCCTGAATACAGCATAAAACACCAATCAAATAAATACACAAATAAATAAATTTCAGCGTTGAAATGCAGTCGTAGCAGTTTATATTTGTATATCAATCATTTAACGTGACACAATTTAATCTATCGGCAATGCGGCTTAATTAGTTGCTTTTGGAGATGTGTCTTGTGAGGGACAACATTAAACATACCCTTGTGACAGTCCACGGATGTGATGCACCGATGTCAGCAGTGCAGGCATTTGGAAACAATTTTTCTGCAAATCAAACAGTCTTTGTTTTAGCCTTTAACAAAAAAATTTCATTATCTTATACTGGGAAGCAGTAACATACTAATTGGTCATTTCGTGGAACCGATCGAGTTTCCTTCTGGTCATCTAGTCTACCGGCTGTTGGTAGCGTGAATGACTATCTACGCTTCTGTGTAATGGATTAATGGTGCTTTCCACCAAGAACAGACATGTTTAATTTCTTATGAGGCAGTATTAAAAACGACGTACGTGGGAAGGTCTGCAGCAACCTGCGGATGGTCGTGGAATGCCGCCGGGCTCTGCCCTGTTTCTTCCAACCATAATGCTGGCCGCCGCCGTATAAGGGGAATATTTTTGAGTATGGCGTAAAACACCAATCAAATAAATAAATAAAATAAAGGCGCGTCTCGCGTTTCTCAAAAGGTGCTAAGTGACACCCATAGCCGTTAATGCTGTAGCGTCTCTTCGCCATCACGACCCACGATCAGCCTTCATGATAATACACTACATTCCACCCTCACCCTCAACCCCAATACCCGACCCACATCCAGCGGGACCCCTCTAGAACCTCCCATCAACGCTCTAAACACTCCGGTCAGCCTGAGTTCAGCGACTGACCCGCAAATCTCAGACACCCTTGAGGGAGAGAATAGATGTATTTTATACCCATTTATTACCCATTTCACGCATAGACAGTTTGTGTGACAGGTACAGAATGACTTTGTTACCTCACGATGAAGTAAATCATATCGTGACGTTGTAATTTATCTTGGTTTAAATCCCTTTTATTAACCTGTCCGAATTTTCGGTCCTTCAGCATAAATCTTTTATAACGAAGTGCCGAAAAGTGACAAGAAGAGCATATTTTGTGGATGTGAATAAATCGATATTTAAAACATATGCCAAAATAAATTAAATCTCCCCGAGACATCTGCGTTTGGACGGGCTATTGTACATGAGAGATGGATTAGATGTAATTAAAAGAAATCTGGTCACATGAACTACAATTCATGTCAAGTTGTCTCATAATCGTTTGGAATTCATACGTACTTATTACAAGCAACTAACATTCATTCAATCTTCCGGGTGTTAAGAACAGAACTTAAGCACCAACTATAGAGTTTTCCTGTGTGTGCTCTCTAAAAGCTAAACAGAATAATATAAAAAGATGTACAGCATAAAGAAGAAAAACAATGCAGAGACGGCAATGTGATCATTGTCAAATGGTCACATGTAACTGTCAATTTAACTCCGTTAAGGTTTTATTCTGACTATTCATGTAAATACGTGAACAGTAATTACACACCCCCTAGCTAGCTCTACGCGTTTAAAACACAAATTTTTCCCTCGAGCACATAATCCTCGACTTTGTTCTATACGATAACCAACATGTATCAAACATTTTCAGGTATATACATTGTAGACTTGTGGACCGGTGGCTGTGCAAACTTGCCTCTATAAGTTTTGCCAGTCATTTGCCAACTTTGCTTGACAATTTTGTGTTTCAATATTTAAATGACATTTTAAAACAAAATTTAAACTGTGAATTTATACATTCTTTTCTAGCTGTGACCATCCAAAACCAGTAGCATTTATCCAACCAGACTCGTGATTGGGTGCATTTGCCCCGTAGCGCAGAAAATGTGTCAAGGTCAGACTGCGGTCAGACTGTGTTGCTCCTGTAAGAACAGGTTTTTTTTTTTGTATAATTGAATGTGATATTAGACAGATCAAACAGCTGAGTCATGTCATTTACTGCAATTCAATACGACCAAAACCCCTAAAACTGTCGAGAACTCGGCACATGTGTTTGGAGCGATTCGGTAAATCAATTGCCAAAAAATTCTTCTTTCTTACTTTGCGCTAAGCAATCGATCAGTTGCTGCTTTGCCTCTTTCTGCAGCTTGGTTAGTGGTACACTATGACTAATGGAGTTTAGAGGACAATATAAGTAGACCGAATTAAGCAAACTGAGTTCACTTCGCCCGCATCACGCGTCACTGAATGATGTTGTAGTATAGCCCGTTCCTTTGCAAGAAGCGTTACTTACTAGGTGTTAATCTTTCTAAAATTGCCACTCAAATCTCTTTTATTCTCTTTGCAAATCTCTTTATACAAGCATATTGTGGATTTTCTGTTGACGTTTCTCTTTTTTGCGATAAGTGGTGTTTTAAAGTTCGTCATCTTGTCAAGTGAGTGATATATACCTAATACTTGCTGCGTAACAGGAAAACATTTTGTGATATTGTTGGATAATCGCCCTTAAAGGCAAAGAAAACACTAACATAACGTATAGGGAAGACCAATTTAAAATTTCCCACAAAACCATTTTTCAATCCAGAAAAAAGAAATTTGTATTCTTCGGATACCTTATTTGACCATTCTGAGACGAGCTAGATCATATCAGGTTTTTGCCACACACCTCATACACCGTTTGGTTTCATTCTATGAAATGCATATACATGTAGAGCCATGAATGCACTCGCAAGAATAAACAAACTATTTCAAAGAAAACATATTTATGTGATGTCACTGATACCCACTCGGTCGCTACAGGTGTTCCTTTGACTTTAACGACATGGAAGGAGGATTTATTACTGTTTAACGCCGTGATCAAAAATTCTCATCTCCATCACAACTGCCAAGGTTACGGGTGAAGGAAACCGGGATGCCCAAACCGGGTGAAGCTACCGGCCTTCATCATTCCGATCAGTGTAAGGGCCCTTTGTGTTTTTCTGTTTCTTTTCTGCATTCTGTGATAATTGTGACTGCGTATTTAATTAACTGAGGAACCTCCATGGCTCAGTTGGTTAGCACGCTAGCGCAGCGTAATGACCTAAGAGCCTCTCCCCATTGCGGTCGCTGTGAGTTCAAGTCCAGTTCATGCTGGCTTCCTCTCCGGCCGTACGTGGGAAGGTCTGCGGATGATCGTGGGTTTTCCCGGGCTTTGCCCGGTTTCCACCCACCATAATGCTGGCCACCGTCGTATAAGTGAAATATTCTTGAGTACGGCGTAAAACACCAATCAAAAAAATAAATAAATTAACTGATTGGGTGTAATTCAACGTTCCACTAAAGGATATTTAGCTTGAAATAGGTCGATCTGTTTAATACATGGAGGAAGCTGTATTGCCGGTGGTAAATCACCAACCTTTGACAATCACCTGACACCTTTTACGACAGGTCAGGAATAATGTTTTCACACTGTGTGTTATACTAGCGGAAGGCAAATAGTCTACAACAAATTCATGTAAGACTGTCTTATAGTATTGTCACCAATCTCCAGACAACAGTAGAAGCAAAGGAATCGAGGAGCAATAACACGGCAATGAGATGCCCATGCTTTTTTGTGAAGCAAAGATAACCGCGTATAATCTTTCTTTTTTACCAGAACATCGATAACATCCAGTATTTCTCATTTTCAGAAAAAACATTTTCACTAAAAAAATCTGATATTTTCCTATTATTTTCTCGGATATTTGACTATTGATCTGTGCAAAACTTGACACTTGGCTTTCATTTTCATGAATTCCATTTATAACGCCATTTGCGGTCGCCGAAAACCGTGTTTGTCTGGAGACAATAATCAGCGCCTAAAATTAGTTGCCATGGGAACAGTTGAATCGCAGCGGCAAAAGAATTACTTCCTAAATCGTCAAGGGTGCAATAAAATTTGCGGACAATTTGATTTAAATAATTTCATGAGATGGGAAATACTAAGTTCTCGGAGAATAATGTAGTTTTGAATGGATAGTTTATACATCCCTTTTATGTTGCTCTGGAAGAACTGCTACATATACTGTAAATTGCTTATTTCATTCGTTTGTCACTGAGCTGAGCTTCTGTTTTGTGGTACCACTGTTATTATTTATTATTCTTGCTATTACTACAATTGTTGCTACTGTTGTTATAATTATAAATTATTATTATCATTCCTGCTACTGTATCATTTTTGTCAATTCGTGCATCTTTACATACAGGATAACGGCCAATATAACATCAGTGCAGAAGACTGGATTACCGGAAGTAAACCATCGACCTTTGGCAAACATATCGGCGGATTTTTCTTAGTATGACATACTGTATGGTTTTTAGCGGACTTTTTGCTAGAACCACTTGTTGTCACCACAGCTCCAATGGTATTGGAATGAAAGAATGTAGAAAATTCCCTGTCTGAATATCGGATTGAGTCACGTCATGTGTGACCCAGCGAGTGAAAGGCGACCATGTTAACTACTTGGCCACGCATCGCTTTCTACTTTAAAGTTCTGATTTGAAATTGTCAAACTTTCATGCCAATGTGGTTGTCCATTTAACTGTTGATCAGCATTTGGGATGAGATACATATAACATGGCCGTCTCCTCTATACGGATAGTCCGTACAGAAGCCCTCAGTTGATCTCGCTCCTATACTTTGGTGTATCCGGTCGTAAATGGGAAGGTTTGTCAGCAATTTTCGGAAGATTAACGTGGGTTTCCCCCCTCATTTATGTAGGCCATCGACGTAGACATAAAATATTCCTAAGCACGGCATAAAAGAGTAATCAAATAAATAAATAAACAAATTTCTTTTGGCATAATTTGTAAAGAGATTATTCCCATCCCACTGTTGCTGTTTTGATTAGTAAAATTGAATCCAATAAAGAATTGAAGTATAGTCGAAAAGCAGAATATACCAAAAATCACAAACGGCGTTTCCAGCATATAGCTTGGCAATAGCGATTCATCACCTTGTGAATGTAAACGATCGTGGTAGTCTGTGTGTCCTAATGTCCACATCTTAAATAATTGTGCTTATCCGGCAATTTGGTAGCTACATGTACCGGGTCGATCTTTACAGCAATCCTTAGAAAGCTCGGTCGACTTTCAACTTCGTCATTTTTGTTCTGAACGACATTTGCCTGTCTTTACACCGAAAACAAGGCTGTTTCTGGTCTAAATAGCCCATATTTGCCTTCCTCGTGAAAAATGGCGAAACCAGCTTTCCCGGGTATGTTGGTTGTCAGTGTAATTGATTGATCCACCTGTCTTCCATAATGAGTAGACCAAACCGAACAACCCCTGTACTCCCGGCGTCTTTAGTATGGATGTCGCGACGCGCCATTACACCTTGAGTTGTAAATCCATCGCTCATTCTGATGGTAGTAAAGGAAGAAAAAAAAAGCTCGATGGCAATAAAATTGCATTGATCGCACCTAACGCTTAAAGACTTCCGGCGAATCACGAATAGAGGTATGTCGGTCAGACCAGTAGAAATGTCTAAAACTGGACACTGGTATTATTCTCTGCCACCGGCCTCACATGGGGTGCAATTTGTCCGTAGCGCTCTTTGCAATGAGGTAGGCCATTAAATCATGACTGAGAGAAGAATATTAAAGTTTTCTCATGCTATCATGCTCTGATCGAGAAAGGAAATTTCCTCTCGTCGTGAACGTCTTGTTCTTGTAAGATGGATAACATATAAATCCACGTTCCACTAAAGGATATTTAGCTTGAAATAGATCGATCTGTTTAATGCACGGAGGAAGCTGTATTGCAGGTGGTAAACCACCTACCTTTGGCAAGCACCTGACACCTTTTACGACAGGTCAGGAATAATGTTTTCACATTGTGTGTTATACTAGCGGAAGGCAAATAGTCTACAACAAATTCATGTAAGACTGTCTTATAGTATTGCCACCAATCTCCAGACAACAGTAGAAGCAAAGGAATCTCGAAAGAAGAGCAATAACACGGCATTGAGATGCCCATGCTTTTTTGATGAAGATGCCCATGATGGATGACATACTCGATTGTACAGACATGGATTTCAACTGATTTTTAATTCGACAAATCATTCATTGTCAAATTTTATGTTAAATATACTTTTTGAACACTTAGTTTATGTCTGTTGTAGGTGAGATTGTCGAGAGCGATTTTCACTAAAATGGCTAAGAAAAAACCTTATGTGCCCATGCGTCAGTGTACTTCTGTCTTCAGTATCAAAAAGGAAAGAATCATACTTTGCTTATAGATAACTGAACGATTAAGTATCGTTATTTTAGACGTCAAAATGTTACCTAATCGCAATAAGGAACACCAGCTGGAAATTCTCGAAATTCGTACTGCTTGTCTATGAAGGCGAAAGTATCGCAAAGGTTACAGCGTCACGTGGCACCCTGACAATCATCCGGTCAATATATAAAACCAAACAATGAAAACTTCTCCGGTTCTCTGTCTTTATTGCGACAACTTGTCTCTGTGTGTGATGTTCGAGTCTAGTAAACTACACACAAGTTCACACTTCTGAGCATATGTAGAGCTAATTATCCTGTGCCGCAGGACAGTTGAAGCTAATTACCTCACTCGGACCGTCTGGAGCGGAAGGCGATTTGGCAATATACGAGCCGAAAGATAGCCGTCAGTCCGCAGATATTAGCTATATCTATAAAAGCGGTGCGGCGTGAATTTTGTCACATGTTCACACGAGCCTCTGTCAACCGATCGCATCTGTTATTCTATCGGAGTATTTACGACGTGTTTACCGTAAGGAGAGAAAGGTGTCGGCTCATCCAAACTGGATTCGCTTTTCGCCAAGACAGGAATATCGGTTATGACGGTAAAGACGAGACGCAAGATAGCTTTGCCTAATTTAAGGCCGTGTTGGAGGTGTTGTATGTAGATGAATGATGGGGAAAACCCGACGGCCCAAGCTTATCAATTACCCTAAACCGTTTTCCTTCGAGATCAGCTTAGGTCTTAATGTCGTGGAACCACTAGCCGACATTTTGCGTATGTTGGGTGTTCTATGGATCATCTCGGTTATTTTTGTATTACTTGCATCATTTGATTAACGTGATATTTTCTCCGCAGCCGATCGAAGTATCACCAAGTTGGACGTATGCTCGAATCCAGCTCTTGTTGCTTTTGGCTATGGCCTGATGTGAGAAGGTTTGACGTTCTACGGGCCGTTCCCTCAAGCCCGGAAAGCTTGCTGTTGTGTAAGTAAGAATGTCTGCGAGTTCAGTTGAGTTATGAATGAAACCAAATAAATTGGGGGATTGGGGGCGCTTGGGGGCGCTTGGGTCATCATTGCTGGCGTGACAACCCCTTCAGCCACGGAGGCCCCTCCGTTACTTAGCCAATAAAACTTTGTGTATAGTTTGTGATGCACTAAATAAAATCAAATAAACAAACAAATCACCTATGAATTCATTGCTGGAGCATGCTGGCACAGAAACACACAACAATGTCTGTGTCCAAAACTATGGAATCAGGATACAATATACACAAAACACAGTATGGTGCAAAATGATTAAACACCATAAAAGCCTAAATCGCGGGTGTAACACATCCATTACGTGATTCAAATTGCTGAATGAAGTGTCATGTCTGGTGTCATGTCTGGTGTCATGTCTGGTGTCAGAATAACCGCACTACATCCATATATGAGGCATTCTCCCACCATAATATTGGCCGCGTCAAATAAATATAGGTAAAGAAGTGAATTGGATTTAGATCTTCATTAAGAATTAAAAATAGCAGATTATTACATGAAAACACAATTTCAAGTCGATCGTAACGTGTATTTTCTCTTGGGAAATTGTGATCTAAGCAATCCTTAGTTCATTACAGCGAAGTTCAAATTTACGCCCAAAGTTAATATTACACAACCCTAATTCATTTTCGGCATCTTACAGGTACTTTATACATAGATTAAAACTTCAACGTAATAAAAATCATTTTCCGGCCATCTCCGATTTCTGCTTAAATCCTTTGAGGCTGAGCTCAGGTGAGGGTTAACTCAGAGATATGAGCTTTTGCATCTATGCTGTCTTCCATTTCTGCTGGGAAATCCCGAGCGTGATGCAACCTGGGTTGTCTTCATTTTGGGGAGGTTCAAAATTATTTATTTATTTATTTGATTGGTGTTTTACGCCGTACTCTCAATAATATTTCATTGTGGTGGGAGGAACTGGGCAGAGCAAGGAGGAAACCCACGACCATCCGCAGGTTGTTGAAAGACCTTCCCACGTACGGCCAGAGGGGAAGCCAGCATGAGCTGGACTTGAACTCATAGCAACCGCATTGGTGAGAGGCCACTGGGTCATTACGCTGCGCTAGCGCGCTGACGAACAGAGCCACGGAGGCCTGGTTCAAAATTAAGATGACATCTTATAAACATTTTATCCAAACTGAAGGATGTCATTAAGAACCTAGTTTCAGGTGGCTGTAGTATCAGCATTTTCGGATTTGCACCTGAATTACTAGGTATAATAAATGAATGAATGCTTAGGGTTTAACGTAGTATTTAGCATTTATTCAGTCATTAGGTTTACGACGCGAAGTCATTAGGTGTGTGTACATATACCTTGTCTTCTTGATCCAAGGCGAGTCCATGCCGACAAAGTGCTACTGCCACTGAAGTATCATGCTGAAGACACCAGACATGACACCCCACCCAGTCACATTATACTGACACTAGGCCAACCAGTCCTGTTTCCTTGCTTTAACCTCTCGGTGCTGGGCGCCAAGCTATGCAGCAACAATATCTATTTTTAAAGTCTGTGGTAAGACCCGACCCGGGTTTAATCCCATGTCCCCCGACTTCGAGGCGGACGTTCTAACCATGAGAAGCGGTCAAATTCCTACTTAAAGCACAAATTCTAAACGTCTCGGTTTATTCAGTCTCACGTATATAATCTGCTTTACACCCAGAAAGTGTAAATTACCAAATGGCGATAACATTGTTAGAATACAACTCCTTTATCTCTCTTGCGAAATTTGATTCTACTTGAATCAGTGCAGTATTTCCACCCTTAACTAGAACAATGATATTTTCAGCTGTAAACTGATTTATGGAGAAAGATGGTTTTAGAATATCATTTTGGAGATTGGTCAATAAATTAGCACGCGGTTTTTACTCATTTAAACTAACTACCTTTGTGACCTCGATTTCATCCAGCCTGAGCGTGTGTTGAATGTAATTCTTCTCATTATAAATTTTTATTCATGAAATTTTCATTACCTGTAACAAATTCAAGAAGCTGTGTCCTCATAGTGCGATTTAGAGCATGGTAACAGATGGATCCACACATTTTTCTGTATCCAGTGGTCATGTCCCAAATTCGTAAACCACTTGGAGACAATGAAGGGGCTCCTCAGGTCGATAATGACAAGACCCATTTTCAAAACACCAGTTCTCAAAGGATTATGTAAGAAATATCACAGAAATTGTAAATACAGCTGGTAACATGTAAGAGAGAGGCAGTTCCCATCGGCCACGGAGTCTCCCTCGCTAGTCTGTATGTAAGATTTGGGACAGTTCGACAGTAAATGAATGTAATCATCGTTATTTTGTAATCATTCGCGCTGTGTTATTACTTAGATGACGTGATTACCATCGCAATCCTGCAACGTGGCACAAGCACGAAATTAATACTATTTCAACAAACGAAGCCTAATTGGTCTACGTGAAGATGACCTTTCAGCATGCACATAACTGGATAAAAAATACATTATGTATGCGATACGGTAACGACTTTATCTGTGCGACCGAAACCTGGTAAAATGGTGACATTTCTGTCGAGGGCAAATCCAGATGTTGACGTCGTAGAACTCAATAAACTGGATGGTGGTGGAATAGACACAAATGTTAAATCTACCGTTGAGGCAGAATGTTCGGCCCACAGGAATGGTATAGAAATGTATAGACAATAAAATGCTGTAGATTCATGCAGAGAATATGAAAACAAAAAGAAAATGAAAAAAGAAATATTTATTTATTTATTTGGTGTTTTACGCCGTACTCAAGAATATTTCACTCATCCGACGGCGGCCAGCATTATGGTTGGAGGAAAGCGGGCAGAGACCGAGGGAAACCCACGACCATCCTCAGGTAGTTGGCAGACCTTCCCACTGAAAAAAGAAATAATATTTTTAGATGTTTGATATGAGCCTCCGTAATGGAAACATAAATTTTTAACAACATTATTTTGTGCATTGTTAGAATAATGAGTTTCACGAAATGCTTATTTGCGGAGTCATTAATTAATGAATAAGACATATATCTACACAAAATACGTCAAATATACTTCACATAAGGGATACATAAAACGCTTGCTTTTTATTTTGAAAAATACGTAGCATATGATGTAGCCTAACGTATTGATCCGTTCAGCTTCCTTTTTGTTGATTAAAAATTAGCCTCAGTCAGAAATTAAGTAAACTGCCGTGGTGACGTCAACGCTGATAGCTGTCAAAACAAATTTGTTTGAGGGAGAGCCTAAGTTGAGGGCGATAAGGTGGTTCGTGATATGTTCAACGATGACGTCATTTCCGAATATTTCCGACCATTAACGGAAAATATGCATGCAATAGAGGAGTTATTAAGATTTATTTATTTATTTGATTGGTGTTTTACGCCGTACTCAAGAATATTTCACTTATACGACGGAGGCCAGCATTATGGTGGGTGGAAACCGGGCACAGCCAGGGGGAAGCCCACGACCATCCGCAGGTTGCTTACAGATCTTCCCACGCACAGCCGGAGAGGAAGCCAGCATGAACTGGACTTGAACTCACAGCGACCGCATTGGTGAGAGACTCCTGGGTCAATACGCTGCGCTAGCGCGCTAACCGACTGAGCCACGGAGGCCCCTGGGTTATTAAGAAGCACAAAATGTACGCCCAAAATTCCATTTTTGATGTCATATCATCCTTCATGTCTCCTGTAATATTAACAGATAATTTAGGATATATGCTTTGTAGCATAATTCCCGTACAAACCGCCACTATTGTACAATGTGCACTTACACCTCAAAAATTAAACCATAAACAAGCCAGAAGCCCTCAAATGACATCAATACGGGACTTTAAATTAAGTGACATGCAATAGTACACGTAAGACTAAAACTCTACAGTGAGTTCTACAGTGAACTATATTCTCGTATTTAGAAAAATTCAACTTACAACTTAAGTTGTAAATGAAAAGCACTTAAAAAGCCAAACTCAGACGCGGAAGGAATTGGACTTATGATTGGTAAGGCCTACCTTGCTGTACAGTCCCGTGTACAAATTCTAAGCGTTCAAGAAAAAAACATTTCATTTGAAGCTGGGTTTGAATTTTTGACGCAAGTCTTAAGATGCTTGATACATGTGGGTCCAGTGCTCTAAGACTAAGTCTCCCATAACAGCGACTGCGTATAAGAAATAACAGAGAAGCCTGAGGAGTTCCGTAAATTTCCTGGATAACAGTTAGCAAAGCAATGAAGGAGAAAGCTTAAACCAATGGCAAGATGTTTGTTTTGTTTTCTGTCATGAAGGCTTACTTTTCAAACACGTTAGATAGGAACTGTAAGCACTATATTCAGCTGAATCGAGAGTTTGATGTTAGATGGAAAAAATTGTCTTATCTCAACTTAGGACTTAAATGTTTAAAAAGCCTAACTCAGAGCAGGAAGGAAATTTAAACTTCTTAGAGTAAAACATTATAATTGAAGCTGTGCTCGAATTTTTGCCTCAATTGCTACTGCAAGGACTACGTGTAAGAAATAACAAGGAGAAGGGTGGAAAGTTCCGTAAAGTCTCTGAATCAGAATCAGCGAAGCCAAAGTCCAGACGTCTGTTTTGTTTTCTGACATGGAGGCTTACTTTTAAAACGCGCCTTTTAGGAATTGTATGTCTTGTGTTCCAACTGGATATATCTGTAGATGCAGCGGACGAATATGTCTTAACAACATCAAAATCCGCACACGAGTCGTTTATTCGCCTCTATATAGCTTCACCACCTCACATCTAGCATACACACAACCACTTAAACTAAACTGAGCTCTTCATACATGTTCATTTGTATTCATGGCCAGTAATCCCGAATGCTCGTCTCGTACATTTACCACGGCCTACCTCCTACGATAGGTGCTAATGTCCGGCCGTCTGTCACGTGGTACTCACAATAACACTCTCCTCCTCAGCATGATATCGTCTCCCACCCTGGCACACCACTCAAGACAACCTTACGTCCTTGGGTCGTGGTCAGTTGGTTCATCAACTGGGCAGTAATGGACCCGAATAGTCTCCCAATTTCACTGACCACTGGCCAGCTTGGAAAGCGATCAATTTCCGCGAAATCAACCTTCACAGTAAAGTCGTTCACAAATGCATTGGATGTCCTTAGATGTCCAGCTCAGTAATTATTTTTTTTCGGAGAATAGGCCATAAATCTTACAGAGCCTGTTACAGAATTCCCATCAGTCATTCCTTTTAATCGGTTTGGTTAAGAATTTCGATTATTCCGTCAAACAAGAGAAGCTGATTAAAGGGATTATTTCAATCCACATGGCGTTTCCTCTAACGGCGACAAATCCAGACGAACACAATCGTGTTTCGCAGCTTGTTTAACGATATATGTGTCGCATTGGCAACACATCAAGAATTCGTTACACTCTTTTCTCCAAGATTTTAGCTGCAGTTTACAAAAAATCCACTGACTTGCGCAAAACACTAATCACAGCTTCAATTCTCTCCAATCAATGAACAGAAAATCATTGCACCATTAGCCTTACAAATGCAATGTGCTGTGCTGAAGAAAAGTGGTAAGAAAAGAAGATTCGTGGAAAACAGACACGTATCTGACGTCCCGTTTCCTCAAAAAGGTAAAAGATAACAGTTTTATGAATACAACGTGTTCACGAGATCTGACTACACCGTACCATTGTGAACGTGACACTGGAGAGAGTATATCAAAACATCTTTTTTTCCATTGTTTAATTGTTGTTTGGAGGCGCTCAAACGAGCCTTTCACTTATACAATATCTTTCATTTTTTATCGGTACAGGGTTCTTATTAAGCTACCGGCGGACTTTCCACATGAGACGCAGAGATATGCGCATCACATTTCAAATCTTCTTTAAATTGCAATATGGTTGCAATAAAACCAACAGTTTGGTCACAATCTGAAATATTAGGATATTGTTTAGCTGTATTTATTTATTTATTTTCTTGATTGGTGTTTTATGCCATACTCAAGAATATTTGACTTCAGGATTATGGTGGGCGGAAATGAGCCTGAGCATGAACTGGACTTGAACTCACAGCGACCGCTTCGGTGAGAGACTCCACTGGTGTAAGTGACCGACCCGGATAGCACAGTTGGTAGAGCGTCCGCTTCGGGACCGTTAGATCCAGGATCAATCCTTGATCGAGTCACACCTAAGACTTTAAAAGAGGAAGTTGTAACGTCCTCCCTTGGCGTTCAACATAAAGGGGATAGTGCAACGACTGGTTGACCCGTATCAGTATAATGGCTCGGGCAGGGCGGCTTACTTGCCTTCGATAAGTCGTCTCAGTGAAGCAGCACTAAATAAAAGAGCGGTGGAAATCCGTCCTGCAACAAGGAGACACATTACACGTACATGCACCCTAAGGATTCCTTCGTCGTCATATGACTGAAAAATTGTTGAGTACGACGTTAAACCCCCAAGCACTCACCCATTGGTGTAAGATCATTACGCTGCGCTTGCGCGCTAACCAACTGAACCACAGAGGCCCTCTGCTTAGCTGTAAGTGAAAGGTTCTTGTAGCAGACTTTCCATCAAAAACCGATACTCATCTTTTTAAACGTAAATTTAATTATATGACATTGTATTTATTGGAGAAAAATTGTTCGATTTCCCACGGGTTGAATTGACACGGGTTAGAGTAAAGCACACACTTGAATTCGCTAGTTGATTGTCATATGGTTCAGAGAACAGGGGTATTAGTACTGGCGTTGTCAATGCGTTCTCTGGCAACATTGTATTGCTGACTGGCTGTCATTTCATTTATAACCCTCAGTGTCACGGCTACAGGAAATTGGACAGACGGAAAAAATCGTAAGACGTTACAAGCATTCATATCCAGTTCTAAAGTTACAGTCAAACAAACAATTTCATTGGTTAATAACGATGTCGTATTCTGTGGCTCAGATACCAGCATGTGTGTTTTAACTTATTTAAAAACAAGACAATGAGGTATTTTTTAAAACTAATTTTTACACGCTTTTTGTTATTTATGGAAGGACATTTTGTGTAGCAAAAGAGCAGCCATTTCCATGTTTAAACATGGTGTGATGTCCCCTGCGTTTACGTACTAAATTTGACCCCTTTGGACTGTCATTCGTTAACATTAGGCTATTTATGATTTGAAGAGACCGTGTGGTTAGTTTTAATAATAAACTTGTTTTTTGGAAACTTTATATTTAGATATTGTTTTTCCAAGGCCTGTCATTTCGACCTGTTCCTGATGAAGTGTCAGAAGTGTAGAAATACGTTATTTCTGTTTTTATGCAGAATAATCTTGTGTGTGAATAAAATGAAATATTTAGCTGTGTGGCCATCCAGCTGAAAACATAAAGTCTTTATCTGTATTTACCTAAACTGTTTATGAATTATCACTGATACCGCTTTCTGTTGTCATCGAATTCTATTCATCTGCTTATACATTCCTTGCGTCCTTCCAAAATCACTGAAAGACTGCTTTCTTTGTAAGAATTCGTCTTTATATTGTACTTCCTTTCTACGTATATTTCCTCAGTTCATCGGTGGTTTGTGTTAAGCTTTGTTTTGAGAATTGGCCTTGCGATTATTGACCCGGGTCGTCCATTTTGTTTGATGGCTGGTATACAGCCTAGGTGTCTGTATTGATTGACTAGAATAACAGCGATTTAGGGTCTTCAAAGCAATATATCTGAAAATATTTTACATATCAAAAACTCTTGGAATCTTCAGCAGATGTGGTTTTAAGACTTCTCTATCACAACACAAGATGGAGTTGATTCTACACACAAATTAAAAGGAAACCCCAAATGTCCCATGTGTATTATCATATTGGTTTATTTATTTATTTATTTGATTGGTGTTTTGCTCCGTACTCAAGAATATTCACATTGCTTTATATTTTGTTAACTTGAGTTGCAGGTGGTGTGTGCTTCCGGTTTTATGATGTACTGAAGAGTCATATGTGGACGAGGAATCATTAGGTGTAAGTATATACACTATCTTCCTATGGTAGGGAGGGCCCATGCCGCTACAGTGCTGCCTCCACTGTAGTATCATGCAGAAGACACCAGATATGACTTCCCACCCACTCAGATTGTGCTGACACCGGGTTCTAAACCCTCAGTCTTGAGCGCCGATCGAGACAGCCAAAAGAACCATTTTAGCCTATAGTATGACCCGGCCTGGGTTTGACCCCATGTCTCCCGAATTCGCTTATGACGCTCTAACCATTAGGCCACCGAAGCGGTCCCGGTGCGAGTTGTACCAATGTGTTAAGGACGCGTTTCCGAAGGGTCAAAACTGACCCTCCCTCCAAACCAACACTTTACTCACTTATTTCTTTGGTTTTTGCCTTTACACAGAGTCGGTCATCTTTTTTCTGGGAGAAGGAAACTGGAGTGCAGGAATAGCTTGCGAACATTTAGTTACTGACGAACGTGTGTCGTACGTTTGGCCTTTAACGAACTGTAGACTGCGCCAACGACCATAGAACATCATCAACCGTGTATTGTCACCAATACGGCCGTATCTACAAAATACTGTACAAGACAGCCATGTCTTCAACTCCTGCTTCCACCATACTTTTACCGCCATCAACAATTGCATTCACGTACGTGGGACGGTCTGCAGCAACCTGCTGATGTCATTATCTGACAGGTGAGCTCGTGGGTTTCCCTCGATCTCTGCTCGGTTTCTTCCCACCATAATGCCTGACTGCCGTCGTTTATGTGAAATATCCTTGAGTACGGCATAAAGCAGCATTCAAATAAATAAAAAAATAAATAAATAAATAAATTGCATGTTACATTTCTACGAATTCTATAAAGATTATTATATTTCTCATAAATCAACGTCTGAGAAGCGCTATTAGGCAGGTAGCGTAATTTTCCTGAACGTCAGTATTTAGAAACAAGAAGCGTATTTTGCTTTAAGTGTGCCACTAAACCTGTCAGAATACCACTAAAGTCATTTGCAGTACTACGGAAGTCCTCCACAAATGGAGCGGAAGTGCTCAATTTTAAAGAGGATAACGGGGAATAGTTGAGTTCACCCGTCAGATAATGACCAGAGAATTAGTTGCAGCGAAAATCGATCAGTGTGACCTAATTTCAAGTTATTGTGGATTTATCCGTTTGTCAGCAAGAAATGGACTATGCGCGATTATCTGAATATCGTTTAAAACAGCAACCTCAAACAACCACATGTCAAATCTTTCTGTTAATCAACAGACCGAAAAAAAATGGGGGGAAATCATGACGGGCAATAACCTTACATGTGAAACAGATATTGATTTCTTGACCGCCTTAGTAATAACAGTAACTCGAAATATACTCATACAAAGTAAACCCAGATTTTATTGTGAAAAAGAGAAAAGAAATATTATGAACCTCAGGGTAAAAACCACTGAAATTTTAAGTGACATTAAACCCTTATTTCTTTTTATTTTTAAATTCTTTATAATTTTTCGTTAGACTCTCCTAGTTATTTTTATTGACCATGTCGATAAAGCCCTATCAGAATTGTAGGGATCTTTTCTCGCCTTTAGAAGAGAGTGTTGTCGAATTTACTAGTACAGTATGTAGTCATGCCCATACATGATCCGTCCAACATCTATGCAGTACCTTTTCCAGCGCAATAACTAGATATACTGTCCGAGGTGAATTCAACATTTGTTTCGCACAATGAGTGAGGAATATGTCTGTAAGGGATGGAGACGAGGCAACACGTCTTAGACGGTGAATTACCCAAAAGCCTGCTATCGTTGTGAGCTCAATACCAGCTTATATGCACTTTTCCTCCGGTGGTACGTGGGATGGTCGTGCTCTGTCCGATTTACCACAATGCAAACTGTCTTCATATAAATGAAATATTCTTATGTATGGCTCAAAACACTAATTACATAAATCAAATACCTTATCAGTTACTTTAGATAAAAAAAAAAATATAAATATGACCCGGATTTGAGTGAATAAAAGCGAATCTGAGCAAAAACAATTTGAGCCACATTAAATACACTATATTTTTGACAAAAAATAGATCAGATTCGAACTGGTGAAATAAATTTACAATTGCGCAAACAATTAACTTTCACACACTATTGGCCTTGTGTGTGCAAGAGTTATCGCTAAAAATCGGTGAAAAAGCTCCTACAATTTACATGGCGGATCGCTTTACAACTTTTTCTAACGTTAACATAATTATAACACTATAAACAGTACACATATGAGTCAGATATTTACTAAATGCTGTAAAATTCAGATTATTAACAAATATGGATTTTTTGCCAGAAATCTCCAGTCTAAAACCATTAAGCTCGAGGATGTGAAAATTTAATATGCAGGATATGAAGATTGTATTAAAACTGTGAAATTTCCCGGTGCTAGCAACAGAACTTCTAAAAGACAAGATGATGTTTTCTGTATAAAAATATATGTATAAGAATTTCTTTTAATTGCATTATAATTTCTTTGTTAGATAAGTGGATTTTCAACAACCCCTTTCTTTATCGCTTGAAGTGTCATCTTCCTGTTCTGCGTCCTTCTCATCTCTTTGTTCTGATTTTCAATTAAAGGAAATAGCAGCACAGCTTTAAATTAGTACCTGAAATATACGTCATTAAGTAGAAAATGAAACAATAAATAACACTTAGATTTTTTAAAATGAGAAACATTCAAATCAGTATTCCGTAAATTACATGTTTGCCAGCCTCTTAGATATAAAACGCTGTCATCCTACATACACGAAAACAACTCGAAAACTGTAGACGGAAATAATATGAATAAATGAAAGAAAGAAGCGCAAAACTAATGAAGAAGTTTTGATTGCAAGTGAAGGGCAGCTTTACAGATAATCTAGACAGCTATATCAAAAGGCTGCCAAAACTCCATAAAATCGTTCAGCAATAATTACGAAGTGAATTTAATTGTCCCCCACTCAATATATTAGTTGACCCAGTTCGCTTTGACGATATCCGTTTCCTTGATAAAGTCGATTGTCTTAACTGCCAACGTGGACAAAGGCCTCAGTTGCAGTCTCTGACTCACAGAGTCAACTTCTTTTCAATTATTGGATAGATACGTCTTAAGGTTGAATTGACAACAAAAATTCGGCCATTTCGCAACATTAGTTTGATTTCACTGGACACAGCGATTTGTTTTAACGCGATTTCTTACTAAATCGTTCGCTAGAATTCCTCGAGGCGTCACAACGGTTAACATGCCATCTGTTACAAAGAAGGCACCTGACAGATCGTATTTTCGAAACTGTCCAAATAACCAAACTTGGAACAAGAAGAAATAGTTTCATGTTGGGAAGACACATCTAGGTGTCCAACAATGCACGCTGACAGTATTTCACGGTATTTCACAGTATTTCACGGTATTTCACAGAATTTCACAGTATTTCAACCATATGATAAACATTTTAGAGCCAGAAAGCAATCGTATTTCAAAATAAAAAGGAAGACGCGTTTTGAATGTACCAAAGTAAACATAATATCCTGTTGAATAAAAACGGTTTTAATATCATTAATTAAGGCTATATACAATAATGTTAAATATACCTAATTATTATATCGCAGGAAATTCTGAGCTTAAAAGGCCACACTTAAAACATTTGGGGCTCAACGAAATTTGACGTGGACGTATTCTCCCCCTATCGGGCTCTCACCGGAGAACTCTAAGTAAAATCACCTGTCACGTCAAGCTTGCCTAGAAGTCCTAGGTCCTTTTCTTCTTCCTTGAGGACTGCGACCCTGGCCTAATGGTTAGATCGTCGGCCTCGAAGTCGGGAGACCTAGGGATCAAACCTGGGTCGAGTCATACAAAGACTCCAAACTGTGGTACTTGTTTCTGCCTCCCTTGGCGCTCAGCACTGAGCGATTAGAGCAGAATACATCAGTGGTCGGCCCCGGTGGTCATTATATGTGACTGAGTTGGTTGTTATGTCTGGTGTATTCGGTATCATACCTCAGTGGCGGAAGCAATTTGATGGCATGTACTAGTCCTGTCACAAGGAGACAGAGTACACTGTAATGACTCCTCGTCGTCATATAACTGAAAAATGAAGAAAGAAAAAAAGAAAAACCTCAAGCATTCATTCAGTCTTCTTCCATCAAAGATCCCACGGGGTTAATTGTCCATGGAAGCTGCACATTCTTGATTGAACAATGTAACGAGCCGGCATGATTTTGTTTGGATTTTATACTTTTGTATAAAAGCCACTGAGCTCCGTGGCTCAGTTCGTCAGCGCGCTTGCGCAGCGTAATAACCCAGGAGTCTCTCACCAATGTGGTCGCTGTGAGTTCAAGTCCAGCTCACGCTGGCTTCCTCTCCGGCCGTACGTGGGAAGGTCTGCCAGCAACCTGCGGATTGTCGTGGGTTTCCCTCGGGATCTGCTTGGTTTCTTCCCACCACCATGCTGGCCGCCGTCGTATAAGTGAAATATTCTTGAGTATGGCGTAAAACACCAATCAAATAAATAAATAAATACTTTTGTTTTGGTCTGATAATAATTTTTACCGATCCCCTATAACAATGAACTACTCGATAATAGCTTTGGTGTACTGGGAATATTTGATGAAGGGCCAATATTAAAGTTTCATGGATACGCCGCTGTCTCCAGTTTTGGCTGACGTCTGTATGGATCGTATTGAATCTATTCATGTTCAGCTTCGTCCTGTTAACAGACCTGTTGCCTATAAACGTTATGCCGATGGCACACTTCTGTCTTTTCTGAAGGCTAGTAGTGCATTAGATTTGCCAGGATTTCTTAATCAACGTCATCATAATATAATGTTTAGTCGTGATAACGAGGTTCACCGTGCTTTGTCATTTTTGGACATACTCATTTAACGTACAGAGGAAGGCACTACCACTATTACTATCACTATTTATAGAAAACACACACACACTGGAGTATTTTTGTCCCCAGAAAATATAAACTTAATCTCGTGAAAACCCTGTTCAATTGTGCCTGGTACATTTGCAACTCATATGTCAAACTTGCAGAAGAAGTAGAACCGATCAAAGATAAGCTTGCTCATAATGAATTTCCTACTAAAGTTGTTGAAATTATCAAACATTTCTTTGAAATGAATCTTCAAAACAACACGAAACCTAAGTACTTTGGACCAGATAAACGCCAAATCTTTATCAGACTTCCTTATTTAGGACCGGCCCGGACAGCACAGTTTGTAGAGCGTCTGTTTCGGGAGCGGTAGATACAGGATCAATCCTGGGTCGAGTCACACCGAAGACATTAAAAGAGGAAGTTGTGGCTTCCTCGTTTGGCGTTAGGCAAGGAGAGGATAGTGAAACGACTGGTTGACCCGTATCAGTATAATGGCTCGGGCAGTGCGCCTTACTTGCCTTCGGAAATCCGTCCTGCAACAAGGAGGTACATTACATACACCCTAAGGGTTCCTTCGTCGTCATATGACTTAAAAATTGTTGATCCCCCAATCACTCACTCCTGATTTAGGTGCATCTTCTATAAAATTATCAAGACAATTGGAATCCTTTCAAAAACTTATACCAGCAGTAGAATGTATGTGTTTATATACGGTACAACGTGTAGCACTGGCTCATATTTTAAATCTAAGGACAAAAAGGATGAGGATCTTCGGAGCAATGTGATCTGTAACGTTTAATGTGGACAATGCACGGCCTCGTATATCGGTCTCACAAAAAACGCCACATAAGCACGCGATTTGCTGAACACCATATTCCAAACAAGAACAGTAAATCTTTCTCAGTGGCAGAACATTGTTACATAGAAAACCACAGTCCCAACCTTTTGTCGTAAGAAATAATAGACTTTTCTATTAATTGTTCTCTCCGGGCTTACAAGGAATCATATAAACCGACCCTCTCTCTCTCTTAACATACAAGGCAGCTCTGTGCCTTTAAAACTGTTCAACAAGTCACTATTGTTGCTCGCAATTTAGTTGTGGCTAAATTAGCTTGAATTCTCTTCAACGATATGGTTAATAGGTATTCAGTACTGCACACCTATTGTACATTGACCCTGTTCCTTATATGTTATTATACACAGCTTTGAACAGAATTCACTTGTGTCTATACATATGAAGGCCTGCCCATGAGAAATCTTGCGTGTATAATATCTGATGACGAGAGCAGTTGCTCTCGAAAGCTCATATCACTAACACCATGCATAGATTGGTACAACTCGTCCTGTGTTTATTGGTTTTAACATAAAAAAAAGTTTTTGACTTTTTTCGACAGCACATTAGCACCGGCATTATGGCATTTTCTGTTTCTTACAATCTGGTGTGTATTAATTGAAAGAAGCAATAACGTAAAGGTCAAGAACAGCGCGGTTCCCATTTTTTAAAAATCCCCATCCTTGTCTAGCAGATCAATATGTCGTACTGTATTAACAAACCAGTTTTGATTTATTGATTTATTTATTTATTTATTCATCTATTCATTTATTTTTTTTTTTGCAATATCCAAGACGGCGATAAATATCTAATCTTCAAAAATGGAGCTTATCACTAAAGAAAATTATCACATTCTAACATTTTGGAGCGGTAATTTGTCCGGAGAATAAGATGGTAATCAATCTCAAAAATACACACCGTGGAAGACATTTTGGAAGTTAAGAAGTAATCCTCCTTACAAGAACAAAACGTTCGCGACGAGAGGAAATTTCCTTTCTCGGCAGAACATGATAGTTTGAGAAGACTTTAATATCCTTCCCTCGATCACGGGCTAATGGCTTTCCCCTTTGTATAGAGCTTCGCGGACCAATCGCACCTAAGGCCGATACGTGAAGGCGGCTGAGAATAATTCCGCTGTTATAGGCATTTGTATTGGTATGACCGAAATATCTCTATTCGTGATTCACCGGAAGTCTTTAGGCGTTAGGTACGATCAATGCAATTTTATTGCCATCGAGGGTTTTTTTTTTCTTCCTTTACTACCATCGGAATGAGCGATGGATTTACAACTCAAGGTGTAATGGCGCGTCGCGACATCCATACTAAAGACGCCGGGAGTAACGGGGCTGTTGGGTTTGGTCTACTCAATATTGAAGACAGGTGGATCAATCAATTACACTGATAACCAACAGACTTGGGTAAAATGATTTAGCCATTTTTGACGAGGAAGGCAAACATTGGCTATTCAGGCCAGAGACAACCTCATTGTCGGGTGCAGAGACAGACAAATATAGTTTATGAGATAATTTGCAAAAATGACGGAGTTGAAAGTCAAGTTGACCGAGCTTTCTCATGATTCATGTAGGAATCGATCCGCTAACTATCAAGCTGACATTTAAGCTCGTTTATTCAACCTATCGTTACTAAGAGTTAGTAAGAAAGACAAAACAAAGAGGTTTAGCAAGGGTATACGTATACATGTTAATTTTAAGACGAGAACAAGACACCTTTTAAACCAAAAGAAACTGCTTCGCTAACCCCTACGCAGGTACCGATATAGTTAAAGACGTACAGCATAGAGAGTAAAATCAGAACATCGGCGACAGAGTGATAGTCGCAAATGGTCACACGTAACTGGTGAAATACGGTCTCTTGTCAATTTACCTCTCGTAAGGTTTTATTCTAACTGTTCATGCAAATCCATAAATAGAGGCAATTTACACACCCCTAGCACAGCGGTTTAAGCAGAATTAATTAAAACTAATGCCGTGGTGTGAATTGTATTTTATTAGACGTCACTGGTCTACAATTAGAATTAGAGTCTCCCGATTCAATGCAATATAGGCTTATTGTGCTAACACACTAACTATGGCCACGGAGGCCTCAGCATGATTAAATCAGCAGTAGATTAAATCATAGAATTAGCGGTTAATATTTGATAGACATATGGATTATTGGCCTGTGTGAACCAAAATACGTTGTCTACAAGGACCCCACAAAGTGATGACGTGTCATTATCCCAAAACGTATTCGCGACGATGTCTAACGTGGGGTATGAAATGGTAATTACTGACCACATCACGTATCATCGCCTTTACCTTATGGTGAACTACAGCTCTGATGTATCATGTGCTCTAACACTGTGCAGTTGCCCCCCTCCCCCCCCCCCCTCAACCACCCACCCCCTACAACTCGACAAAATGCACTAATCGTGAATCGTCGTTTTAAAAGCAAAGCGTTTTAGTGAAGACAAAAATTACGCGTCAAAATCTCATATCAAGTGTTGATCCACAGTGCAGTCTCCACATATGCAGTTTCGAACTTCGAATTACGGAAGTCTGCCAGCAACATGTGGATGGTTGTGGGATTCTACCGGCCACTCCCCGGTTTCCTGTCTTAATAATGCTCGCCATCGTCATATAAGTGAACTATTCTTTAGTGCGGCAGAAAACATTAAACAAATGAGTAAATGATTAAATCAAACTCACAACTTATCTGGTCGTGACCGAGTAGTCAAGGTGCTGGCTTTTCAATCAGTGGGTCACGCAAGATCCCACATTCGAACAAGGAAGGTTCTCTATGTGTATGTTTCCAATACCCTGGGGCGTTGGTGACAAATAGTGATTCTGGCACGAAGGTCTCTAAAGACCGTGTCATATGTCATACTTGCAAAAGTCCCTGATATATGTGCCGAAGATCGATGGTTTACTCCCAGCACTCCGGTTGTATGCACACATATTATACTGGCCATCGTCCTGTATGTGTACACGGATAGGCAGAAAGGAAGCAGACTCATCTACTGCTAAAATAAGAAAGAGTATAACATTATTAATTGTAACAACAGAAACAACAATTGTAATAACAGAAAGTATAATAATTATTATCTCCTGCTATAAAAAATAGCAGTAGTACTGCAAAAGAGACGTCCAACTCAGTGGAAAACGAATAAAATGAAAGCTGTAAAACAACTCTCCTGTTGCAAAATATGAAGGCATAGATAAAATAGCTAATGACAACAACATTATCCTACTTTCGCGACTTCATTTTGTCGCCCTTTTCATGAAATTATTTATATTAAATTCTACCCAAATTTTATTGCACCCTTGAGGCTCTGCTAACTAATTGATTTATACGGTTCAACTGTTACCATGGTAACTAATGGCTAATCACAGGTGCTGATTGTTTTCTGTAGACAATCACGTTTTTTTGCTAAAATAGAAAAGATTCACCTGTGCGATATTAGCCATTTAGAATTATAACAGCATGCAGGAACAACAATTATAATTAATTATAGCCAGAGTACCGAAAAATATTTTCCGTAAAACAGAAGGGCAATTCAGTGACAGACGAAGAAAATAACCACTTTAAAGCATATGTAATGACTCTTCCACAGTAGCATAAATGGGATGGCTAAAATATGGAATCACAGTAGCATTATCCTCTCCACAGAATTTCTTTTCCCCTTTTCATGACATTATTTAAATTAAATTGCACCCTTGAGGGTTTAGGAACTAATTAGTTCGCTGCTATGATTCTAACGGTTGGTAACTAATGGATAATCATAGGCGCTGATTGTTTCCTTCAGACGAACGCGTTTTATGTTCCACCGCAAATGGCTTTTAACCTCGCAATGAATCAAGAGTGCAAGCAGAATGAAAGGGCACTGTCACGTTTTGTCTAAATCAAAAAGTTAAATATTTTGAAATGTAGTTTTTTTTTCTGGAAATGGGAAATAGTGAATGATATCGACAGATTGGCAAATATTAAATTACAATTAAGACGTCAAGCATAGAGATAAAAATCCAGAGCAGTGACGACAGTGTGGTAGCTGGCAAATGGTCACACGTAACCGGTGAAATACGGTTACAGCATAGAGAGTAAACCAGAGCAGTGACGACAGTATGATAGCTGGCAAATGGTCACACGTAACCGGTAAAATACGGTTACAGCACAGAGAGTAAACAAGAGCAGTGACGACAGTATAATACCTGGCAAATGGTCACGCGTAACCGGTGAAATACGGTTACAGCATAGAGAGTAAACCAGAGCAGTGACGACAGTATGATAGCTGGCAAAGGGTCACACGTAACCGGTGAAATACGGTTACAGCACAGAGAGTAAACCAGAGCAGTGACGACAGTATGATACCTGGCAAATGGTCACGCGTAACCGGTGAAATACGGTTACAGCATAGAAAGTAAACAAGAGCAGTGACGACAGTATGATAGCTGGCAAATGGTCACGCGTAACCGGTGAAATACGGTTACAGCATAGAGAGTAAACCAGAGCAGTGACGACAGTTTGATAGCTGGCAAATGGTCACACGTAACCGGTGAAATACGGTTACAGCATAGAGAGTAAACCAGAGCAGTGACGACAGTATGATAGCTGGCAAATGGTCACGCGTAACCGGTGAAATACGGTTACAGCATAGAGAGTAAACCAGAACAGTGACGACAGTATGATAGCTGGCAAATGGTCACGCATAACCGGTGAAATAAGGTTACAGCATAGAGAGTAAACCAGAGCAGTGACGACAGTATGATAGCTGGCAAATGGTCACACGTAACCGGTGAAATACGGTTACAGCATAGAGAGTAAACCAGAGCAGTGACGACAGTATGATAGCTGGCAAATGGTCACGCGTAACCGGTGAAATACGGTTACAGCATAGAGAGTAAACCAGAACAGTGACGACAGTATGATAGCTGACAAATGGTCACACGTAACCGGTGAAATACGGTTACAGCACAGACAGTAAACCAGAGCAACGGCGACAGTATGATAGCTCGCAAATGGTCACACGTAACCGGTGAAATAAGGTTACAGCATAGAGAGTAAACCAGAGCAACGACGACAGTATGATAGCTGGCAAATGGTCACATGTAACTGGTGAAATACGGTTACAGAATAGAGAGTAAACCAGAGCAACGACGACAGTATGATAGCTGGCAAATGGTCACACGTAACCGTTGAAATACGGTTACAGCATAGAGAGTAAACCAGAGCAACGACGACAGTATGATAGCTGGCAAATGGTCACACGTAACCGGTGAAATAGGGCTTCTTGCCAATTTTCCTCAGTTGAGGTTTTATTCTACCTGTTCACGTAAATGCATAAATGTAAATCACAAAACCCACTTGGGTATTTCAGTGCGGAGTTATAGAGTTATTTTCAACAGCTTCTAGACTTTCAAAAATTTTTTGCTTCTGCTGGTGGCGAGAACCAACTATCGATACACTATTTACAGCTCTCAGAAGACGATCAAACGGTCGTACATGTGATTTGTTGGAACGTATTTGCTTTCCGCTAATAAGGCATAGAGAGTAAAACAGCATTCGTCACATGTCGGACATGTGGCAAATAGTAAGCCAGTTGGTTAACAAGGGCCCGTGGTTAACCGAAGAAAAATGAAGTTTCTTTCGTCCTTCAAACAGATCCACATGTTGCCAGTAGACATTCTTGATGAAGGCGTTGAATACAGTCTATTAGGTTCATGAAAGAAACGTGGCTCAGATGGTTAGCGCGCTAGCGCGCTAGCGTAGCGTGATGACCCAGGAGTTTCTGACCAATGCGGTCGTTCTGAGTTCAAGTTCAGCCCATGCTGGCTTCCTCTCCGGCCGTACGTGGGAAGGTCTTTCAGCAACCTGCGGATGGTCGTGGGTTTCCCCCGGGCTCTGCCCGGTTTCCACCCACGATAATGCTGACCGCCGTCGTATATAAGCGAAATATTCTTGAGTACGGCGTAAAACACCAATCAAATCAAATCAATAAAATCCATTAATGAACCAATCACAACTGCTGATACATGCAAAGAGAAACACATTTATTAGCTGTGCAGTGATCGGCCTCACACCGCTGATATTGCCTGTTTTGTGTAACTTTTTTCATTTTCTTTTACTAAAGGCTTTAATACGGCAATCTGCAGTATTTCAGCCGCCTGAAAAATGAACGGAAGAAACTTTCCCGTTAAGGAATTTGCTAAAAGAGTTGTCGTGGTTGTACATGATGATTACCTAACTTTGAGTTAATTAACGTCTACACTGTAGGGTAAATATGGCCGATAAACTTTTTTTAATTCGTGGTGTTCTTTTTATTTTACTTTACTAACCACTTTTGTGCAAAAGCATGTGGAGTGAGAGGTATACAGCCAACACTTATCTTGTAAGGAGCAAGTAACAAACTGCATTACAAACAACATAATACTGCACTTAACGCCTTCCCCCACCCCTAAAAAGAGAGCCCGGCCACAAAAGGTCGAAAATATGTTTTCAAAAGATTTGCTAAAAATCTCGCTCTAAGAACCTTTTCAAGAACTATGTATTTGTTAAGATGGTCACATTTAGATATCGGTCATTCCCTTAGCCGAAGGGCCTGTGGAGCAATTTCAGAAGATTATGACGGATTAACGGAAGCTTCATATGCAAACGGCCAGGCAACTAGAGCACCATTTAGTCACGTGTGATGGTGGAAAATGGACTCAATTTACTTAGTCAGATCTACTTAGATTGTCCTCTAAACGCCATTAATCATATTGTACCGCCAACCAAGATGCAGAAGAAAAAAAAAAGCAAACATAACATTTGATCGATTGTTTAGCGCATTATAAAAAAGCGTTTCTTGGCATTTGATTTACTGGATCGCCCTAAGCAGCGCGTCGAATTGTCGACAGTTTTAGGTGTTTTGGGTATTTTATATTTCAGTAATTGACAAGACACGGCTATTTGAGCAAAAAATTCTTACCGACTCAGCCTGGCTTACGGCAGCCTGGCAATGACACATCTCCTGGACTATGGGGAAAAAGCAACCCGTTGTGCTGTTTTGGCTGGCTGGATGCTATCGGTTTTGAGTTATCTCTGCTAAGTTAAGAAAATGATTAATTCAAAGATTTAGCAAAGAATTTAAAAACTGCTGGTGATTACAAGCTCAAGAGTTCATGAGAAGAAATGTGGATATATACTGATCAATTACATGTACCCAAATTAACAGGGTGGCCAAAAGTGCCTTGAAATTTAGCAATTACAGCAAAATCAGTTTCAGGGTGCGTAAAGAAATGGTTTACTTATGGTAAATGACCCGACTGAAAAAGCGTTACACGCAAATCCAGCGTTGGATTTTCTGTTTGTATTTATATGTGTAACTGCTTGGATGAAAACAACATCAGTATAGTTGTTGTTTCGCAACATTATTTAAATACAGAATTTCCAATCAAAGATCTAAAACAATTTACATAATCATTTATAGATTCCAGTGTGGAGAATTACCGTAAAGCATCGAGAACGTTCACGAATTCCATCGGCAAATGTTTGTTTCCTTATTGAGAATCTAATAGAACACACTCGAGGGTTATTCCCCTTTCTGGAAAATTATTTTAAACGTGTATAGGACGTATTTTGTTCACCGTTTACCGTGAACATATTGGTCGAAATTTCTGACAAACGTGCCCAAGGGATTCAACAGATGACTATAAACAGACATTCGTCCAAGCCGTCACCAGCCGTCAAATAAAATAGACGTTTTGGTTCAATACTTTCTAAAAAGTCATACAAACAACCAAAGAACTAAAACAGAATATAAATGAATAAAGTTGTTTTCTTTCCAGCCTAACGAGGATTGACTTTGTAATAAGCATCCCTGAATACACAACGATTTTGACATAAAATTGACACCCGATTACGGTTTGTATAACCAGATTTCTTACAATAACATTTGCTGCATCATTCATGTACAACGTCTCGGAGAGTTTTCATGTAAAAGGTCAGTTTATTCACATTTCACGAAATATGTTTTTCTTCACATTTTTCGGCACTTCCGTACAAAGATTAATGTTGGAAGGCAATAAATTCGGACAGGTTAATAAAAGGGTTATAAATGAAGATAAATCACAGCGTCAGGTTATGATTTACTTCCTGGTGAGGGAGCAAAGTCATTCTGTAGCTGTCACACAAACCGTCCATGCGTAAAATGGGTAATAAATGGGTGCAAAATATATTTATTGTCTACTTTGAATTCACCATGACTGAAGTCTCTAGAGAAATGATGGGAGGAATAAGAACGGTTCTGTTTGGAGTAGGGGTTTGGGGGTGAAGGGTAAAATACGCAAGAGCCCCTGATTACCTAGTAGATTACCTAATCACCTAGTGTGTCATCATGAAGACTGATTGTCCCTCGTGTTGGCAAGGAGACTTCCGTCATTAACAGAGGACCTGCTAAGAGTGCCATTTAGTGCCTTTGAGAAAGGCGAGACGCGTCTTTAATGCTGCCATCTAGGAAATTAAACATGTCTGCTCTTGCTGGGAAGCACCTTTTGTCCATTATGCATGGGAGTGGGGTACTACCAACCCTACGGTCCCGTAGACTATAGTGGAGCAGAAAGAAACTCAATCGCTTCCATCAAATGTCACGCATTTAGTCTTTTTTATTAGAGACTAAAAAGATTGTTTGATTTTCAGGGAATGTTCCCACATGACTGCTCTGTTGTCATCCGGGCAACACAATGATGCTCACTCGACACATAACCAAATAACAGCATGGAGAGAAAAACCAGAACAGAGACAACACTCTGACAGTTGGAAAAATGTCACATGTAAATGATTCCATAAAATTTAACCTGCTTAGGACTTCATTCTATTTGTTCATGACAATATTTAAACATGGCCTCAAAAACAAAGTCGTACGTGGGAAGGTCTTCCAGCAACCTGCGGATGGTCGTGGATTTCCCCGGGCTCTGCCCGGTTTCCACCCACCATAATGCTGGTCGGCGTCGTGTAAGTGAAATATTCTTGAGTACGGCGTAAAACACCAATGAAATAAATAATCAAAAACAAAAGAGAAGAGGCTGTTTACATTATACATATAGAAGCGATCTCTATAATTGTTCTTCAACGACGTATTCTACTTACATCTTCAACGTATGAGAATTTTTTGTTGCCTCTATTGTAGAAGCCTTTTTAATGGGCGCTTTTTTGGCATCAAAATGTTACGGGACGGACTGGTAATATCTGATGTCTTCATCACCGACCTAATCTTTAAAATGAGGATTATGACCAAAAAAAAGAGTCAGATTACAACGTTTTGGATAGATTATAATGGTAATCCATAGTCTAAAGATACTCTGTCTGTGGAGGAACTATGGCTCTGGCAGGAGAAATCTTATTTATTTTACATCTGTCTGATGACTCTAAAAAATAGGTGAAAATTGTCGCCTGAGAGGATAGGCTTTAGGGTCATATTATAACTTAGAAGTTTTCTGTCTGTGTACTCCAAATCTACAAAATAATTTCCATTCGAGCGAGTCTATACTTGAATTAGCAAGGATGATTTTTTTACAAGTCAATACAATTTGGCGGTCGCTTTTCTTTTGTACATCCCAGGCCTTGGTGTGACCATGTTCCAGTTATCGAACTATTGTCACAGTCTTAGTAACTATTTTTACCCTGTACGTTTGGTGTAGATACGCAGATTAGACGTCACCACAAAGGCAGAAAAGAAGGCAGGCGGACAATCTAACCGTCAGGCCAACGAAGCGATCTATCTCATTAGGTAACTACCATTCTATATCATAGGAAATCTTTGATGGCGTAGAACTCGTTCACCTTTGTTGCACCAGATTCACAAGTTTTGTGACGTCTGTGACGCAATTGCATGGCAATACCACACGACAAACATAACATTGGGTCATCGTAAATATTTACGAAATCTTGCACACAGCGGTCGTAGGTTAATTTTATTGTAACTACCATGGCAACCACGGTTCCAATGCATTAAAAAGGCTGCGCCTGATCCTGTACTACATGTGTTTTCAGACCACATTACGATTTGGTTTGAGCTTCCGTATACATTTGCCGCCGTGTCAGTAATTATGTACCATTTAATTAAAGACTCACAGCATAGAGAGTAAAAAGTGTGATCGTTGGTTAATGGTTAGACGTAACCGGTGAAATATTTCCAATTTATTAGACGTCACAGGTCTAGAATTACTCTAAATGCTGTGTTTAACATACAATCACATTAAAACAATGCAAAGGGACGTCCGACCAGCCATCTCTCAGGTGCTTGATGGCGCATTCGAAATCGGGGCCATCCGAGTGAATCGATGATCTATTTATTAACGCGCATTGATATGTATTGATCAGACCTGGATCGGACTACTTTTTGCTCTTAATCCGGCAGCAAATCTTTGGGCTGTGATAATTGACGCTGCCAGAACCGTTCACACGTCGAATCTATCAGTTTGTATTACGCTGACATTACAAGACAGAGCCGTAAGATTGTGGGCAAGTAACATGTCACGTGAGACCTCATGGCCCTGTTTTATAAGGCTTCACAATTAAATTATTTGACACAAATGGACAAAGCCAGAAACAGATCAAAAAACATATTCTCTCCACTTAAAGCTATCACGTAAAACCAAGATTGTACATGCCTTTGTGTTTAAGGAGAAACTATATCGTGTCGTTATCTTCAATGAGGCACCGTTTGCTTTTTCTATCCTTCCAAGGTCAGTGCATCCAACGCTATCTAGGGTATTGCATTGGAGGTTATTGACACTTGACACTTATGTGGGAAGAAAACAATTTCATACCACATTAAATTTAGTAAACATTACACAGCTGAAGAGATGGCCACCATTTGACCTTTAGGCAGCAATTTGCAATCTAGCATATCACGAACATTTAAGGCCTAACGGCACGAAAAGCGGAATCTGGAAACAACGGTGTTTACCATGTACAACGCACGTCATTCCTCGGACCCAGAGGAAACGCTTGTTCGCAACCAATCCTAAAGCGAAGCACAGAGAAATAAAAAAAGAAACATAGACAGAAAGTTATATGTTCAAAGTGGCTTTGTTTTTCTTTGCCAAACACCATCTTTAGCTCACTTTCCAAATTTTGACCAAATGATAAATCCTTTTTGTTTTTCAAACCAGGTCACTGAGTAAGAAAAACGAAAACCATCACACTGTGCTTCACATGTCTTTACATCCTGTCCGTTTGGACGTATCGATGGCATGTTATTGAGCGTGTTTCAAATGTATGTCTCCCTCATCAATAGATGAATAATCTGCACGCTCGCTTCACTTCACAAATTATTATGACGTGTTTGTTTGAATATCTTCCAGAAACTTACATCATGTATGCACAAGAATGAATGAAAATTTGCATACTATGTGTTTTCTGCTTCCAGATTCCCCCGCTAATGTAAACCAGTAGGCTTTACACTTCATAAGTTTCTTCAATCGTTAAACCTGACCGCCAACATAGATTTAAAATATATTCTTCTGTAAGCAGCCAGTCATAACTGTGCCCGCTGACTGATACATCCGCAATTTAAGCGCATGCTTGTTTTAAAAATGCGTCGCGCAATTTACGTTAGTGGAAGAAATGAATATGTTAATGACTGATTTTAGCCTGCAGTAATCAACCATGCGCGAGAACGTCACTCCAGAAAGAAAAAATATACTCATTGTCTATATGGTTACTCTGTTGTTGTATTCAGAACATATTCAATACTCTGTTGCAGTATAGCACTGTGCCTGGACCAAAGTCGACTCAAACACGGGCATATCCAGGCGAAAGTATTATTATCAATACAGATAGCCCGCTTTTTCGCCGGCACTGTCACCGATACTCAACATTGTAACAGGCTGGTTAAGTCAATAGTTAATCATTAGTGAAGCCGGCTTGATTGATTGCTTCACCGACAGTCGTTGTCATGAAAGCTAACAGTCTAGTTCGTGGTAAGCCCCATCTAGAGGAATGCAAATACAAAACCAACTGTCTTCTGCCAACCTCTATGGGTCATAAAATCCCATCCAAAAAGGCGTAGTCCCAAATTATTTTTAATAGATTCTTTTGAAATCCGTGTTTCTTTTTCATAACTTGTCACTCTCCATAATTAGGTAGGCGGAGAAAAACAGCTCTGGACTGAGACCAAAAGTCGAATCAATCACTGCACAACAACTTGTAGGTATTACCTGTACAAAAACGACCTGGTGCGGTAAGGCGAAGAATCGGCTCCGAGGAAAAGTTTAAATTTAAAAATCCCCGCACAATTCTGTAAAATTTCCCAATAAGAAGTATAAAACTTGGTCGAAGCATTTATAAAAGTTATATGTCCATACAACAGATGGTTGCCTAGTAATAACCCAGCACACTGCACTGTCGATTAAAAACTCCAATTTTTTGTTTAAACGATTACTGCGATTTTAACTTAACAAGAAAAATAATTTACAGAAACTTTCAAGAATGTATTTATATGTGCTCTCAAAGTTTCGTACTGGTTAACGTTTGTCTTTATAATTTGATCACTTTGTCATATCTTGGCGAGTTTAAAATCTTTATTTGTCAGTTAGGCACCCTTCATAGTACAGCGAACTATGGAACTGAGTGTAAAGAAAATGTAATACCTCCAGGAAGAGTTCGAATATTTGTGGTTCATTTTTATTTTCGTTGGAAAACATACTTTAATGTGAGTAAAAATATAGGTCGTCTTTGCATTAAATAAGTGCTATTGTGCGTTAGAACGGATAATTGTAGAGGTATGGTACACGTAACTTATGATAACTACATGTATAGCGAAATCATACGTGAATCCCGCTTCGCTAACATTAGCATGTCATAGGGGAATTATAAACATGAAAGTTACATTTGTTATTATATTTATTTAATTGACCGGTGCATAGGGGCGTGATCAAGAACTTTTCAGAAAGTTACATTTGTGGGACCGTGATTTTCCCAGTCTACAGTTTTTAATGCGAAAACAAACATATTTCAGCGTGATTGGTGTAGGTTGCCATTATTCCATTTTATGATCGATACTTCGCTTCCGTGCTTGTTTGGAGCTTTATAAGTCGTATGTTTGTTGTATAACAGGTAAAGAAGTGTAAAACAGAACTGAAAAACTGTTTGTCAGAAGCTATGACTCTGAGCCATAGTCTGTCTCGCTTCTTCGGGTACACAGTTTGTTGCACATAGGCCGATTCCCCGCCTTACCATACCAGATCCTTTCGTTTGATCACGTGAGTGTTACTTGGTAGGAACTACATAGCGATGGCCATTGATAGCGCGTGATAAACGCAGCCTTCCGCTGTGACACACTGTGTTTAGATTGGAACGACGGATGTTGTATTTAAGATGAGGACAACTAATCTGGAAATGTGTCATCTTGCAATAAACAATGTCACAGAAGACAAGGAAAAGGTAACATATGCCTGTTCGTTTATATTCAACTATTTCTTTTTTATTTTGTCTTTTATTTTTTTAATTTTTAGTTTGCGGCATGGGTTTTCGATTTCTCTCAAGCCCTGATACACGTTTGGAAGTTATCCGTTCTCTGGATGAGAGAGTACCTGAAAACCGTCCTGAGTAAAGCTATAACCTCAGCAGCTAGAGCTGGGTTCGAACTTGCGTCTTCCTTGGTAAAAGTTTGATCTGCTGCGGAGAAAATATCGCGTAATCCGAATAATACAGCTCATGCAGGAAGTAGAGAGGTTTCAAAACCCCTCCAAACATACCCGAAATATCAGCTGATGGTTCCACGACGTTAAGACGTAAGCTGGTCTCGAAGGAAAACGGTTTAGGGTAATTGATAAGATTGGGCCGTCGGGTTTTCCCCATCATTCATCTACAACACCGCCAACACCGCCTTAAATTAGGCCAAGCTGTCCCGCGTCTCGCCTTCAATGTTATTTCTGTCTTGGGGAAAGGCGAACCCAGTCTGGATGAGCCGATAACTCTCCCTCCTTACGGTACACAAGTCGTAAATACCCCGACAGAATAACAGATGCGATCGGTTGACAGAGGTTCGTGAGAGCATGTGACAAAATTCATATCTCACCATCCATATACATATAGCTAATACCTGTGGGCTGACGGCTATATTTCGACTCGTACATTACCAAATCACCTTCCACTCGATTACAGACGGTCCCGTGTGAACTAATTTCCTTCAACAGTCCTGCGGCACAGGGTAATTAGCTCTACATATGCTCAAGAGGTGTGAACTTCTAGAATTTCTAGAACTTCCACCCCATATATAATCTTGTTTATTTTCACGTCTGTGATTATAAAATGTAAATCAAAATTGTTGCCTGAGTGGATAGGCTTTAGGGTCATATTATAGTTTCCTGCCCGTACACTCTGTCTCTAACAAATTCAACCATTTCCACTGGTGCAATTCTATACCTGAGTTAGCAGGAGATCACTTTTTTTTACAATTCAATACAACCAGGCGATCGCCTCACTTTTATAAATACCAGACCTTAGGGTGACCATTGTCCAGTTATTGAACTATCTTCACGGCTATCTTTGCTATTATCACGCTGTAGGTCTATTCATATTTTTCCCTTCGTATTTTTTTTGTCTTCTTCTGAATTCAGTTGTGCCCCAAGATATGCTCTACGACTATCAGTTTTGAACGTCCTTATTCAAAACTGAGAGGAAACGGGAGTATATGCTGTAAACCTGTGGCAAGTTACTGACGAACTTTCGCACGTGTGACGTACAGGCATAAATGTAACAACATGTATCGCTTTTTTTAATGAGGCGTGAAACTATAATTTTTCCCTTTGTGTCTTTCAGTAACCATTGATTACCTGGGCAATATCAGTTTGTACATCCTGCAGTTGCCATTATATGTCATGGTACAGCTTTGCTTTTGGAGAACTCATTTGTGTTTTGGTACAAGATTCCCAAATTCCCGTATCCAGTTATGTAACGAGACATATTTCTTAATAACTATGACACTGTATCACATTTGTCGAATATACCAGCCAGATTATTTATAGTAAGAATACAAGTATTTATGGACATGAAGGTACCTCATTTTCCAGTAGAAAATATCCCGATGAATTTTTGTGAAAATGGCCCCACAGATGTAAGCAGGTTATGTCTGATCCCGTGCTACCTTCAGACCAATGCACGATTTCGTTTGAGTTTCCGTATACAATTGTCACCGTGCCATTATTTATGAGTGAACCGACCCTCTCTCAGATCGAAATCGCCGTCATACGAGTGAATCGGCGATCTATTTATTAACGCGCAGTGACATGTCTTAATCAGGCCTAGATCGGACTACTTTTTGCAACACGAATTGTGCATTGTGCTCTTAATCCAAGAGCAAATCCTCTTTATCTTAAAGCATTCGTGTCACGTGCAACCATTCCAGCAGATCGGCTATGATAATTGACGCTGCCAGAACCGTTCACACGCTGAGTCTATCAGTTAGTATTAAGCTGACATTATGGGACAGAGCCGTAAGATTGAGGGCAAGTAACAGTCCACGTGAGGCCCCATGATCCTGTTTCAGAAGTCTGACATTTAAATTATCCGACACAAATGGACAAAGCCAAAAAGAGAGGAAAAAAACATTTTCTCTCCACTTAAGTCATCAGGGGAAACTAAGATTGTTCTTGCCTTTGTGTTGAAAGAGAAAGCGCATCTTGTCGTTATCTTAATTGGACCACAGGGGTTTTTTTTTTCCATTCTTCCAAGCCCAGGGCATCCAAGATTTTCTAGGGCATGGCAAATGAGGCCATTAGTACTTGACCAGCGAGGGAGCCTTTTTCTTTAAGAAATAAACGATATCATGCCATATTCTATGTTAGAAAACATTACACTGTTGACGAGAGCTTGCCACTACAGTTGACCGCCAGATGGCAATTTCGGACTTGACCTGTTACGAATTCTCCACATTTTACGAACCTTAAGCCGAAAAAACAGAAAAGGAGTCCAAAAATGCCAGTGTCACCGACGCATACCAAGGGCCATTTCTTGGCCACGGAGGTCTTGCAGCAACCTTTGTATGCAGCCATCATACAAATGAAATAATCTTGTGTGCGGCGTAAATTACCAATAAATAAATAAAATCAATAACTTGATACGCCCTTGCAACTTGTATACATGTACACACATCTTTGTCGCTCACGATATGCGAAAGGACATCGGCTAGAACACGTCAGTAGAAAAGCAGTCGGTAACGAACTGAGAGCGTGTCATCCAAAGAAGAGCAAATCAGGCTATTGGTCATGTATAGATATTTTGGGGTTGTACAAGTTCGGAACCTTTTTACGGCTGTGTTACAGGGCTGTTCGTTGGACTACAGTTAGCAAAACTAGTGACGATACGAGGTTTTGCGAGACAACTCTAGGGAGTGTCATAGTGTCATATGTAATGAGAATTAATTCAGTTGGTGCTCACTAAAATTTAACAGAAAGTCTGTTGTCTGAGTTATGCTAGAATGTATTCTGTTATTATATCACAATCTTCTGGTAAAGGCAGCATAATTATTCTGCTAATTCAATTATTATGGGAAAACGTTAGCAACTTTTAGCGACAGCGTTTACATGCATATTTGATCAAATTTGGTCAACCATTTAGCTAGTTCAGAATCACAAACGAGAAAATGTACTTCAAAAAGCATATTATTCTGTCCCACGCCAATAGGTGTTTCCGTATGTATATGTTTTGTATTATGTATACATGTTAGGCATGTAGATATAGTGTCTTCCTCTCCGGCCGTAAGTGAGGTCTGGCGCAACCTGCGAGATGGTCGTGGGTTTCTGCCGGTCTCTGCCCGGTTCCTCCCATCATAATGCTGGCTGCCGTCGTATAATTGAAATATTCTTGAGTACGGCGTAAAACACAAATAAAATAGATAAACAAATAAAAACTCCTGTCATAAACAGAATCAGCTCTGAGTGACTGCTTCTGACACACAGTTTTTCAGTTCTGTTTCAGCCTTCTTTTCCTGAGGCACCTTCATGTCCATGAAATACTTGTCATTTACACTGGGGCGTCACAACGTGTCTTCTGATGGTGAGTGAATATGACACCTTCATGACCTACTTCTCAGATGGCCGAATGGGACTTATGTCCAGGGAGAAAAATTCAATCCACCTGAGGGCCAATTACGCGGAGAAATGCAAAACCCTACTTCTTGCCATACAAACACGCCTGCCCTCTCACCGCTGCAGTGGTGAGAGTGCATGATTAATTTAATCATTATACTTTATAACCAGCTTCATGCTGCTGTACGGCTGAGCAGCTGCTGTGCTCAACTCGTCCGTGGATAACTCTTGCACTTGCACGAGTTCTGATCCTGACAGCTGAATTAGTATCGGGACTCGTGTGGCACGCGATTTAAAATCGCACGTAATTACCACTAAACGTTGCCCTCAAGCACCCGGATGTACTAGAGCCATCCCGCGCACCATCCTAACAATGCTATTTTTTTATAGTTACCCATTACCCTTCGCACTCTGCTATCCCGCGAGTGAAAAATTACCTTGTCGTGGTCCACCAATTAACAAATCCCTGATGTGGAAACATCGTGCAAACAGCGAAACCAGATTGCTTGTTTATCACAATGGACAGGAGCACAGAAGAATGCGCTCAGGTGCTGAAATTTTGGACAAAAAATTATTAATTTCGATTTTTATGAAGCCGTCAGGCTTATGGGTTAAAGAAATCGAGTGAGTGACAACAGCCACTCCAAGCTCCATGTGTACAAGCATAAGTTTATCAGGTACCGCTTTAATCCAAAAAAAGGCCACATTTCTCACCGTGCCATGATGTCTACTTACAGTACTTCAGCCCACTCGGTCAACAATTTACCAGATTACATGCTGAAACCGACTTCCAGATTTTCACTGCTTGCTATTTTTAGGATCAATATTTGTTTTTCAAAGCTCGACTCGTTGACGCCACATATTATGAATGGTATGATGAGTCATTTCCCAAGGGCATTCTAAATTTGCAAACACCAATAAATAACTGTATTTTATTACAGGCTTTTGAAGTTTTCGGTATGAATTAAAGTGAAATCCATAAACTAACGTGTTGTGCTTGAACTGTCAGATACAGTGTTTCACTTGAAAATGCACCTGTCGTGGTATTTTTAGTCGAAAACAACGGTAAGGAGGCAGCGATCGAACCTGTTTTCGCATCGCCGAATTATTATTGTTGCGTTTTTTTATTACCAGATCTCCGGGGAAAATCTTGTTTTAAGCCATTTAATATACGCACGCTGAAGTAATTTTAAGGCGCTTATAACTCGGCTTCAGACAGAGCAGGTGGTTTTTCATTGTAATACTCATTGTCACAACGCCAAACAAATTATGTTTAATTTATTTATTTATTTATTTATTTGGTGCTTTAAGCCGTACTCAAGAATATTTCACTTATACGACGGCAGCCAACATTATGGTGGGAGAAAACCGGGCAGTGCCCGGGTGGGGGGACCCACGACCATCCGGAGGTTACTTCCAGACCTTCCCACGGAGAGGAAGCCAGCATGAGCTCGACTTGAACTCACATCGACCGCATTGATCACACGCTCCTGGGTCATTACGCTGCACTAGCGCGCTAACCAACTGAGCCACGAAGGCCCCCAATTATGATTAACATAACATATATACGGATCACAAGTTCTATTCAGGGACGTTACTGTAAGCAAACATAATGTTCAATTAACCATTTGGTATTTAGCAATGCAATAACAATGATTATTTGAAGAGTTTATTTCAAGAATTTACTATACTGGATACTATCGTCTAAATAGATACTATAGTCAGTCGCCTATATTCAGCTGTGAATAAAATATTTTGTTGTTACGTGTCACAAACGAAAGGCAATTTTGGTAGAGCATATGATTGATTTTACGTTTACCTGAATATACGCGACTGGCTAAAAGAAATAGACTAAAGTATATATATCAAAACGTCGTTCATCGAATAAACAGAAGTTGTGATCCATTTACGTGTTAAGTTATCCAGCTCAGCCTCTTGATGCCAATGAAAAAAGATGTTGCGTTTAATATTTATTTATTTATTTGATCTATTTTATGCAGTTCTCAAGAATATTTCACTCATACGACCGCGGCCAGCATTATGGTGGGAGGACACCGGGCAGAGCCTGGGAAAAAACCCTTGTCCAGACAGCATGAGCTGGACTTGGACTCGATCGCATTTGTGAGAGGTTCTTGCGTCATTGTGAGGCACTAGCAAGTTACGTTGAATAAAGATCCGGCTAAAATGTCTCGTGGAACGCTGCAGTATGTTTAGTGCAATACTGTAATACAGTTATGAAATTTCAACAAGGAATGTACGACCAGGTCACTGTAAAAGAAATACTTCAGCTCATTAAAAATTTAGTTTGCTAGCAACTCCCTCTTTTTCTTGGAGACGTCGACTGATTAAATATTTACAGTGACACACCAATGTCCGTGAAATGAGTGGGCCTCCGTTGCCAAGGGGATAACACGCTAGTGCAGCACATTGACTCTGATGAAGCCTCTCACCAATGTGATTGCTGTGAGTTCAAATACAGTTCGTGCTGCCTTGCATTCCTGAAAGGCCTGCAGCAACCTACGGATGGTCGTTTGTTTCCCCCCCCCCCCCCTGTTTCTGCAACGTTTCCTCCCACCATCAATGAAATAGTTTTGAGCGCTGGCGTAAAATTCCAATCAAGTAAATAAATCAATGAAATTATTGATAATTTTCGTATAACTCTGGACATTCAACCGCAGTTATTTGTAAGACTTGTAAGATTTGTAAGAGTAAGTAGTACCAGATCATTTCATCTAGTCTGTTTGAAAAGAATGTGTTACAACCTTGACAATTTTGGAGCCTCAGATGTCGAAAGGAATATAGATATTGTCTACCAAGAAAATCGCGTGTCAGTTTACTGTTTGGAATGGCTATTATATATAACCGGTGGGGATTTCACGACTCGCAGGGTTTAGAAGAGATGTATGCACGGTACTTACACTAAGGAATAGAGCAAATAAGTAGAGTCTTAAAATGAAATGGCCAGAAGGCTCTTATATTTGTCGAGTATATTAGTTGAACCTATTAAAGGGCGTCTCTAATGGCTAAGTTTTGCACTGTAGTTTAAAGAATTATGGCCTATGAGGTAGTATAAAGTGCAGCGCATACATGTATATAGGGGGTGTTTCTCTTGATCAAAGAAAAATACTTTTGGTTACAACAAAAATATGTTCAGCCTTGAGGTTGTACATACCTTAATCCTGTTCATGGGGAGTCTTTGATGCTGAAGAGTGTAAAGAACTTTTCCGCATGTAGTGGAAAGGGCACTCAAATTCGATTTTTTTTCTTTTCCAGAGAAAAGAGAGTAATGTACCATTGCTAATTTGGCTTCCACGTGGCTTCCTGTTGTCTGCTGTACCGGAAGTCAAAACGGCCCTATGCCTTTCCGGATTTGATTAGCGGAAGTCCATCCCAGCATTTTGCAAAAAAAAAATGAGCCTTTGCTCTGCATGTGCCCACCAGATTGACTTGTGACCCCCGGAAAAGAAAAAAGGGAACACCTACCGGTGAATCGAAAGAAAACGTGGTGCTTACAATTTCACCAGGGTAAGCCTCCAAAACACACAGAAGGGTGAAAATAACGACTAACCCCAGGTTGTTGCTTACATTCGTCCGGTTCTTCAGGGATTTTATAAATTTTTAGCTTGATTAAAACTATCTGGTGGGCGTATTATTTTGCTTTGAAGCCTTGTTTTGATTGGGCACATGTACGGGTATTTGTGGGGGTTTTTTGCATCTGTTTCCTCCCATCATAATGCTGACCCCTGTCGTATAAGTTAAATATTCTCGAGCACGGCATAAAGCACCAGTCAAATAAATCAATTTATTGCCACAAGTTATGAAATCTCCTAGTCTGTATTTTTACGACTCCGCAGAAAATGCAACTGTTTTAAATGCCTATTTTGCTAGTCTTTGTTGTGTAGACGATAGTGGTGAAGAACCACCGATACTAAACTATGTACCAGAAACTTTACCTCAAATCATGTTTTTACAGGTTCTTCTGAATTTCGACACACTAAAGCATTGAGTCCCGATGGTTTTAGAGCACGTCTCTTATCTGAAGGCAGGCAACTGCTTGTTCCTATATTTGCAAAACCGTTCAATCTGTTCTTTATCCTGAGGTAAATATGCAGTTTTTTTCCAGTTCATAAAACGGACACCGTACATGATCCTAAGAAATACTGACCCATCCCATTTTTAAACTGTGTAAGTAAAGTTTTTGAAAAAACGGTTTTCAACTTGTTTCCATTTCTTCGCTACACCATATCTCCTTGCCATTTGGCATAAAGGCTTACTGGCATTAGGGATATTCTTCTAGAGTGGTTTAAATATTATCTTACAGAACGATACCAGAGAGCTGTGATTAACGGAAAGCAACCCGGTCTATGTACAATACGCGCACGTGTTCCGCACGGCTCTCTCCTCGGGCCCCTTCTTTTCTTGTTGTATATTAATGACCTAAGCACTAATATTTTGTTTGTATGTCACGTCTGACCATATCATATATCAGGATAGCATGTCGAACTTGGAACATACTTTGTTTGGCATGACACTGGGTATTGCACTCGTTATGGCATGACACTGGGTATGGCACGCGTATAAGACGGGTATGACATTAGGTATGACACTGGGTATGACATTGTGTATAACACTCGATATGGCACAAGTATCACACTGGGTATGACAATGGGTATGATACTCGATATGGCACGGGTATGACACTAGGTAAGGCAGTCGGGATAACACATGATATGGCACGGGTATGACACTGGGTGTGGCAATGGGTATGACACTCGATATGGCACGGGTATGACACTGGGTGTGGCAATGAGTATGACACTCGATGTGACACGAGTATGACACTGGGTATGGCAATGGGTATAACACATGATATGGCACGGGTATGACGCTGGGTATGGCAATGGGTATAACACACGATATGGCACGGGTATGACACTGGGTATGGCAATGGGTATGATACTCGATATGGCACGGGTATGACACTGAGTATGGCACTGGGTATAACACTCGATATGGCACGGGTATGACACTAGGTAAGGCAGTCGGTATAACACACGATATGGCACGGGTATGACACTGGGTATGGCAATGGGTATAACACATGATATGGCACGGGTATGACACTAGGTATGGCAGTCGGTAAAACACTCGATATGGTACGGGTATGACACTGGGTATGGCAATGGGTATAACACGATATGACACGGGTATGACACTGGGTATGGCAATGGGTATAACACACGATATGGCACGGGTATGACACTGGGTATGATATTGTGTATAACACTCGATATGGCACGGGTATGACACTAGGTAAGGCAGTCGGTATAACACTCGATATGGCACGGGTATGACACTAGGTAAGGCAGTCGGTATAACACACGATATGGCACGGGTATGACACTGGGTATGGCACTGGGTATAACACACGATATGGCACGGGTATGACACTGGGTATGCCAATGGGTATAACACTCGATATGACACGGGTATGACACTGGGTATGGCACTGGGTATGATACTCGATATGGCACGGGTATGACACTGAGTATGGCACTGGGTATAACACACGATATGGCACGGGTATGACACTGGGTATGGCAATGGGTATAAGACTCGATATGGCACGAGTATGACACTGGGTATGGCAATGGGTATAACACACGATATGGCACGCGTATGACACTAGGTATGGTAATGGGTATGACACTCGATATGGCACGGGTATGACACTGGGTATGGCAATGGGTATGACACTCGATATGGCACGGGTATGACACTAGGTAAGGCAGTCGGGATAACACATGATATGGCACGGGTATGACACTGGGTGTGGCAATGGGTATGACACTCGATATGGCACGGGTATGACACTGGGTATGGCAATGGGTATAACACACGATATGACACGCGTATGACACTGGGTATGGCAATGGGTATAACACTTGATATGGCACGGGTATGACACTGGGTATGGCACTGGGTATAACACTCGATATGGCACGGGTATGACACTGGGTATGGCAATGGGTATAGCACACGATATGGCACGGGTATGACACTGGGTATGGCAATGGGTATAACACTCGATATGGCACGGGTATGACACTAGGTAAGGCACTGGGTATGATACTCGATATGGCACGGGTATGACACTGGGTATGGCAATGGGTATAACACTCGATATGGCACGGGTATGACACTGGGTATGGCAATGGGTATAACACACGATATGGCACGGGTATGACACTGGGTATGGCAATGGGTATAGCACACGATATGACACGGGTATGACACTAGGTATGGCCGAGAAGTTACATTAACCAGATATCAATTACATGAGTATATCCAGATATTATGTCTGAGAAGATACATAATCCACATATTATGTCTGAGAAGTTAAATAATCCAGATGTTATTTTTGAGGAGTTACTTAATCCAGATATCATGTCTGAGAGTTTCATAATCCAGGTGTTCTTTTTGGGAAGTTACATAATCCACACATTATGTCTGAGAAGTTACATAATCCAGATATTATGTCTAAGAAGTTACATAATCCAGATATTATGTCTAAAAAGTTGAATAATTCAAACATTACATCTGGGCAGTGACATAATCCAGATATTATGTCCGAGAGTTACATAATCCAGATATTATGTCCGAGAGTTACATAATCCACATATTATGTCTGAGAAGTTACATAATCCAGATATTATGTCCGAGAGTTACATAATCCACATGTCATGTCCGAGAAGCTGAATCATCTAGATATCATGTCTGAGAGTACCATAATCCAGATATTTTTTGAGAAGTGTTAGTTTTGAGAAGTTACATAATCCCGATATCATCACTGAGAGTTACATGATCCAGATATTAGTTTTGAAAAGTTACATAATCCGGAATATCGTGATTGATAGTTACATAATCCAGATATTATGTCTGAGAGTTACATAACCTAGATGTTAGTTTTAAGGGGTTACATAGTCCAGATATCGTGTCTGAAAGTTACATAATCCAGATAATATGTCTGAGAGTTACATAATCCGGATACCATGTCTAAAAAGTTATATAATCCAGATATTGTATCTGAGAAGTTACATAATCCAGATGTTATGTCTGAGAAGTTTCACTATCCAAATATTATGCTTGAGGAATTACATTATCTAAATATTAGTAGGCGTGAGAATGTATATTATATAGACATTTTTACGTCTATGTAGTATTATATCAATATCATCTCTGAGAAGTTACACTAACCACATATGTTGAAAAATTATTGTATCTAGACATATCAGAGAAATTAATTTACCCACACATTAGCTATGTTTGGGAAACTACATTATCTAGATATTTGTTATGTCTGAGAAATTACATTAACCAGAGTCTATATCTCAAAAAAGATCCATTCATATATAAAGACACCTGATAATGACAATCAGTGACATCGTTTCCACACAGTGCGATTCGGTCAGTTTGCATATATCGTATTTTACTAAAAATGATAGTTTGAATACTTCATAAAAAAAAACAGTTTCTTTTTCCCAAATATAAAGTAGATCGCAGACAAAATGTCGTCTTTCACCAATTAATCTTTTTCCTCAGTGTAATAATCCTGATAATTTCTTGGACGGAGTTGGATTCGAACTCCCTAACTTACAATACTGGGTTCAAATGCGGTTGCATGAACTAAAACGGGAACAAAGTAGGCGGGTGTAATTATCATTAGGTGCGAAATCACGTGGTAGCCGATACTAAACTTATTTTACTTTCACTTCATCTGCTATTAACTCGATTGTCTTGCTTAGGGCGTAAAACACCTATCAAATAAATAAATAAATTAACACGGTTGGTTTTGCACGATTACATCGCATAATTGCGAACAAAATGCGTTTAGATGACAAACTATGAAAACAATTGAGTTTTCACTGCATCAATATTCGCAACGATCTGCCCCTCATTAGATTTAGCGGCTCGCGATATTGCAACTGGGGAATCGCGACGTCCGATTGCGTAATTACGAACGGGGGACGGATCATCAGTCTCGAGGCCCGTAACGAGGGACGTCGATATCACTCCCTGCAGGAAGTCCCTAGAGGAACAATCGAATAAATCTATTGACCAAAAAAAACCCGCTGTCTGGCTACTCTTGTGTGGTTGTGGCGAACAAGGACTAAACCATCGACATGTGTATTGACTTTTCAAAGACTGGAAATCCGATTTGTGTAATCCTCGTCAAATTCAGTGTCACACGGGATCAATTTTTAACGCGTTCGGTAGGCCCAGATATTTCCGCTATGACAATAGGCTTTTATTTAACGACTGGGGAAGCGCTTTGAGATTCCAACAAATGCGCAAGTTCACCGCGAGCTCTTGTCAACCTGTTTATGAGACCTCTTTTCGAAAGAACTCAAGTCCCACCCAACCACTGTAAACTGTGCAGAGAATTGTTTCCGTCTGCTAGTCTAAGTCCGCAAATTAGATATGATTACAATTGTGGTCCCCTCTCGATTGGCAGACCGATGGAATGGTTAGTGACAGGTGTATCAATATGAGTATATAAAAACGAACGCGGACTTCAATGGTGTTTGAACGGTGCTGTAAGGCAAAGGATAGCATTGAAAGCGTACTAACCAACACACAGCTGAAAGATATATAAATGTATAGCTATAAAAACACGACATACCAGAGTCTTCGTTTCGATCGAAAACAGCCGAGATCCGCCAACCACGTAAGTACTAGGCTTAGTGCATAGTGTAAGTTGCCCGCTTACACTGTAGACCCCTCTAGGCTTAAACAGCTGTATGCGTTAGACCAGTTGACTCACTTATGTGGGCAGCGATGGTAGTATCACCGTTTACATTTAAATCTTTAGTTTATTTTAAAGTACAGCGCTTAGTTGTGCCTAACTTGAATAACTGTATTATCTTTTTTATTTATTGATTTTTGAGCGGTGGGTTGGTTAGTGTTTGTTAGTATTCACATTTTTCTCATGCAGGCTAATTAAGTGTCACGGCAGAATGCGCAGGCCTTCTAGCCAGAAGAAGTACTCAACCGTCAAACAGTGTTGGGTTCAGGGGTTCAGGAGGTCTATTCATCGTGTTGAATTAGTTCGACACCTTGGCTATATGGACAATTGAAATCAAAGTGCAGCTGAGATATATATTATGAATATCGACAATTCACATACTAAATTGGTAACCGGTTTAGATACCGATTTAATACCAAGAACATATCGTCCTGGATTATTCACTGTCTGCCCGACATCGTTGAAAACTGATGACCGCTTCTCTCTTGTGTGTTACCGGCTTTATTTCTTATTTGTATAATTTTTTACATACCTTTGTCTTTGGGAGTTAGTGTTAAACGTTGTTTTGAAAATGGATCTTGCGATTATCGACTTGGAACGCCTTTACGGACTACGAACGGTATATGAATGTCGGACTTGACGCTTATATTCCCAACGTCACTGGACACTGTTTATTCCTTCTCCTTGCATGTTTCCGTCTTAATTCGCACTGTATATACATTCTCAGCTTTTTGGTGGTTCTGTTGAACATTGTTTGGGGAACTGGCCTTGCGATTATTCACCCGGAGCCTCCATTTTAGTTGACGGTTCGTATACGAATGTCTGTTTTGACCTATACATTTAGTGGTGACGTTTTCTATCGCTGTATACCAAACTACACTGACATCGGACAGACTTATCATCTTGTCAAGATTTTACTGTCCACTGAACAAGGCTCTGCCGGCTGTAACCGTTCTATTCCAATGGTCAGCATTGTGTACACGTTACTCTGACAGGTTATTGTAGTTCTTTTCGTTAATAATGTGACAAACTCCTAATTATCAAGCACTATATCGACGTAAGCTCGTCTTGCGCATAGCATATTGAGAGTCACTGCCAATTCCATCAAGAAATGGCCCTCCTCTTCGTGTCAACATTTTTTTTTTCATTTGTTTCGTCATTTCTACCCCTGCACCTTATCGGTTTTTACCGAACAATTCTCGGCTTTAAATCAATGCACCCACAATATACTCTGTTGTAACCCTTACTGAACTAAGGTATTTTTTTTCAAGAAATGTTTTAATGGAAGCGCTAAAGAAATGATTGTCTTAGAAAGCGTTGCAATAACAAACCTCATTGTAATAAAAACCAATTTTATATGACTGTGACATTTTTTTATCGACTTTTGAGATGTTCACAAAATAAAGATTGTGTGAATGAATATGATTATATAAAATGATCTCATAATGGAATGGAAAATATTTCCGGAATAACTGATTCGCGATGAATATCCAATGACAATTTGCCAGGAAAACTCATGGCTTCACTTCAATGCAGCTACATATGCTTTTACCAACACAATTTCGGCTTCACTTCAATATAAGTATATATCTGGAGTGTAGGTTTTACCAACAACTTTAGGCTTCATTTCAACATAATTATATATGTTCAGCGGAGCTTTTACCCAACAACTTTAGCGTTCACTTTAGTACAACTATGGCAACAACCTGCGGATGGTTGTGGGTTTCCCCCGGGCTGTGCCCGGTTTCCACCCACCATAATGCTGGCCGCCGTCGTAGAAGTGAAATATCCTTGAGTACGGCGTTAAACAGCAATCAAATAAATAAATCAATCAATAAAACTAATTATGTTCATTTCAGTTTTTACCAAACAAATTTCGGCTTTACTTCAATATAGCTATATATGTTCAGTGCAGCTTTTACCGAACAAAGGTTCATCTTACTTAAATACAACTATATATATTTAGTCCAGCTTTTACCGAACAAAATTTTGTCTTACTTTTAATACAACTATACACGTTTAGTCCAGCTTTTACCAAACAACTTTCGTCTTCACTTCAATATAACGCTATATGGTCTGTAGCCCTTTTATCGAACAAATTTTGTCTTACTTAAATACAGGTGTTTGTACTGCAATGTTCGAGCCTAACGATATATCTCGCACGGATGTGGGACAGAACATCCGCATAGGAATGGCGTAATATCACAACTAAATCCATGACGATTGCGTGACAACTGACACGTGATCACACACCACCGACTGAAAAAGGCTCGTTGTCAGTTTACCTCAGTCAGGATATCTTCACAAAGTATCCAAGACTTAGCGGCGATTGCTTCAACACCAATTACCGCATTCATAATACTGCCACTTTATTTTTATCTTTCTGGGCAGTACCGATCCATGCAAATCACGGCTTTGCTGTCTTAATGTGTACAACTTGCTGAACATTGGACATCTGGGAAAACAGCCAGATGCGTGATTGAAAGTAATGACAGACGTTGCGTTGAAAAACATGAACAAAAATTGTCCAATGTATCTATATATTTAGTCTTTTTTGCATATCTGCACATGTATTGTCAACGATGAGTTTCCTGTTTTGTGTACTGGTGGAAAACAAGTACAGTTATTTCACGTGGGAAATCTGAATTTCGATGAACCTGCGCGAAGCCCGGGGAAAACCCACGACCATTCACAGATTAAATGAATCGTATTATGAACGCCATTATATTTGCATAAGAAACGCCACGGTATATCCTGTGATCATGAAAAGTATTCGCATGTTTAAATGACATCAACCCAAGGGTTTCTGTAGCATTCCGCACTTCCCGCTGTGGACAACGGGGGGTAGCATTCTTTGAAAGTCAAGTCCCGAATTCTCAGTGAAGACTGTGAATAAAAATGCACTTATGTTATGAAGGAGATCGATACTATGAAGTTTGCCGATATTATGCTCCATACAGATTGCTGATTTTATTCACCGAGCATTGATTTACGCGAAAGATTTAGGGATACCTGTTGCATAAGCCGGTTAGAGCCATAAACAGCTGGTTCCTATGGGTCGTTTTGTGCTTACAGTGGTGTGAATAACGCCTTAAAGGAAACTTGTTATGAAAGCGACAGTTTTCGTGATAGCACGAGATTTGTTTATTGCAGCGACATTGTTTGCAATAGAGCGAGATTTAATTACTATATAGAGAGGTTTAATATACCGGGAGTGACGTTTGGTAGATAAGTTTTCTATGGCATCATCTCTGAGGTCTCTGTGTGCACAAGTTTAAAATCTGGCCCAAAAACGGCTGGTTTCGTGTATTCTTACATTAGGGTCGTTGGAAACCTCTTCCCTTCGCCAAGCATTCGGATTTGTCAAAGTTCATTGGTTTTCTCGGTTCGCTCTGGATTCACCCATACATAAAATACGGACGGGGCCTCCGTGGTCGAGGTGGTTAGCGTGCCAGCGCGGCGCGATAACCCCGAAGCCTCTTGCCAATGCGGTCACTGTAAATTCAATTCCATCCCATGCTGGATTATTCTCAGTCCGTACGTGGAAAGGTCTGCCACCAACTTGCGGATGGCCCAGTCCGGTTTCTTCCCATCATTATGCTGGTCGCCGTCGTACAAGTGAAGTATTCTTACGTACGGCGTAAAACATCAACCAGATAAAATAAATAGAAAAATAATATACACGCAGTCATTATATGTACAGACCATAAAATTCTGCTTCATCCAGGGTTTTGTGCCAGAATTTTATTTATTTAAATATTTGATTGGTGTTTTACGCCGTACTCAAGAATATTTCACTTATACGACGGCGGCCAGCATTATGGTGGCAGGAAACCGGGCAGAGACCGGCGGAAAGCCACGACCATACGCAGGTTGCTGGCAGAACTTACCACGTACAACCGGAGAGGAAGACAGCATTTTGTGGCATAAGGCACTTTACCCGATGTAGTTCAACAGCTTCCACCTTCTAAAAACTTTGCCGCCAAGGTGAAATAATCATCATTTATGTGGTGAACACCAAAGGAATTTCTGATCAAACACATAACTTGTGCCATTCAGGTAGTTACATCTAGTTGTTCACGCCATAGGGCCACATGTGATACGTTATGCAAGTGTTTGTAGAAATGCCAATTTTCGTGCCAACTCCACTCGGCCACAGAGACCCAGGTTATATCATAAGATGTCCGTCGTAAGTCACTTGCTTTATATGCCAACCTATATATATATATATATATATATATATATATATATATATATATATATATATATATATATATATATATATATATATATATATATATATATATATATATACAGCCTATATGTGAATCTAGTACCAAAATATGCCCTCACAATTCTACAGGCAACCCAATAACAACCTCACACGACCAATTATTACGAGAAATTGATACAAAACATTATAAAGGACACTTGATGCATTTGCTTAATGAGCTATTTTCTTTATCAGTTTTGAATTAATTAAATTAACTATCGTCACTGATGAAAATGGGAAAAGCATTTTTTTATGAACAGTAGACTTTTTTCTAGAAAGGGGAAATTACGTTCATTAATATCAAACTATTCTACATTTCTTATAATCTACCGGAAAAATAAAAAAGAAAAATAGATTTCGTTTTAAATTTTGTAAACAACAGGATATGGTCCTCAAATAACAAAAACAAATCGAATAGTCCTCATCCAAAGTCTCTGTTAAACATGAGACAAAATTAAATGGTGCATGGTTCCACTTCATTATTAATGCAGAAGAAAGCTGCTTTCGAAGCTTTCTATTCTCAGAGTGTAGGGTGGCAAACATCTTCACGATAACGACATTCAATACTAGAGCAGACAATCCAAGTTTTCGATCGAAGCCTATTTTTGACAGAAGACGTATCTTAAGTACGGCAAGGCGTTACTATATCTAACTGCACTACACTATTGTCCACTTACGACTTGACAGCTTATTTCTGCAGGCGATAGGGCATTTTTCTCATAACCGAAATCGAATTCCTTTGGGACTTGACGAGTTTAGTCCTAAAATATTTAGATGGTATGAAGGACAACGGGCATAGGACAATGGGTGCCCTGGTAATATTGAAATCTATGTCGCTATCTTGTCTTTCTCGCTTGGTTTACGTAAGCACGTCTACTTCACCGTGTAAACTTTTCCTTCTGCGAAGGGCTATGTGCACAATGATCAACAAATATTCTCCTGCTTTTTCCTTTAGTTGTCCATATCCAGCTCTCTGCAAGTTTACACGGTTTCGAGTTGTTCAGTATTGGATGGTGCTGCGACTGGCGCTGACAGACTGTATTATAAAGCACGTTCTGTACTGAATCGAAGTGCCTCTACCACGCAACAGCATCTACTTTACAACCCCGTTTACCCAAAACATTATTTCGCTAGTGAAGCATAATGCCACAAAGGCTACTCGTCAACATGCCGAACGGTTCATATTACTGTAGAGAAAAGTTCGAATACTTCTTCCTGATTCATGTTATAAACTCTGCATTGCTCTTTGCAAAAAGAAAACTTTATTGCCTCCAGTGACAACAAATGACCCCAGACATATCGATGTGTGAGGCGTGTTACAGGTTTAATATAGTATTTTGTTTTTAACTTGACGGAAACGCAACGAGTTGTTTCACCTCATCCTAGAGCAGGAAATTTTTAATATTCCGTTTGAATTTTCGTGCGTCAGTGGTGGTAAGACGTGGTTCACTCTGCTTACCTACCGATGGTCGTGGGGTTAGTAAAACACCAATGAAATAAATTAATAAAATAACTATATGTGTGAAATATGAAGTTTAAAATTGATTCCTGTTTTTAATCACGGAGGTATAGATGTTACTAAATCAAAGTATTGGATGGTTATCGTACGTTTTGCAACTTAACACACCATTCTAATGATTCTGGTGATTTTCATGAGGCCCAAATGGGAACTGCTGTGATCTGGAACTTGGGAAACCATTCTTGTCTGTGGCAAAGCGCTCAAAGCAGTGGTTCTCCTCTGTTTTTCCGTGTTGTACGCTGCATTTTCCGTGTACATGTAGACGGAAATCACTTACGTAGTACGCACACCATGCAGCGTCACGGAAAGAAGTGATGTACTTGAACTCTCGTTTGAAATATTGAGTAGCCACCGAGGAATTTCATGTTAGCCATGACATCTATTCAGAGCTGATAAACGACTCTTACAGGAATGTGGACATGTACATGACAGGCATAGATCAACTAACCTCAATGGTTATCAGCCATTCTGCAACTACTAGAGTTGAGCGTAATGGCATGAAAAGCGGTAAGAGGGCGTAGGCGTTGCAATGGCCGTGGGAGTCAAACAATCTTGTTTTCTACGCAGATGTTTACCAATGCAGTTGCTGTGAGTTCAAGCCCAACTCATACCAACTCATTCTTGAGTACGGCGTAAAACACAAATCAAATAAATAAATACGCAGATATTTTTGTAAACAGCTTTTTACCCCTCCTGAAAATAAATTACTAATAGAAGAAAATAACATCATGTTAAAAGTCTTCGTGATCAATTGGATCTTTTGCTTGCTGTAAATGTGGTTGATTCGCTTCAAGAAATACTCTTTTTCCCCAGTTCATTCATTTTTAATAAGACCCACGACAAGGGATATTCATAAAACACACCGAACTAGTCCCCGAAATGCCGTATTGTTCTGGAAGGATCATCACTGATCATGTTTTTTTTATTGCAATATGCCTGCAGCTGTGCAAAGCAGCAAGGCAATATTTTTGCCATGAGCAACTATTTCAACAATGCAATAATCTGAATTCAGAACAAAATTTTTCCTTTGAACGAATGTTTAATTCGCGTGATTTAGTGGGCGTTTCGTAAGCACAGAAAAAGTTTAGTTATTTGCTGACCGCCTTTTCTTCCGAACATACTGAATTATTGATCAACGCCAGGAACAAATATCGTTGTCGTACATAGCGTGCACTTAATGGCAGTGGATATGGTGTCATACTCGTCAGACCGCTTCGGTGGCCTAACGGTTAGAGCGTTCGCCTCAAAGTCGCGAGACCCCGGGACCAAATGCTTTAAAAGTTGGAACTTGCGTGGCTCTCAGCACTGGGAGGTTAGAGCAAGGAAGCTTAACTGGTTGGTCCGGTGTCAGTATAATATGACTGGGTGGAATGTCATGTCTGGCGGTAGCATTTTGGCGGCATGGTCTCGCGCTGCCACAAAAAGATAGAATATATGTACAAACACCTAATGACTTTTCGTTGTCATATTGTTGAGTACGAAGTTTAACTCTAAGCATACAAACATTCACACTCAGTTACCAGTGAGAGCATCCTGGGGAGTGATATGTGATATTCAGGTCCACAGGTAATCTTAAACATTAATCATTGTGTCATGTGCTACAATGAAGTTTCAAATTTAGTACAAACAAATTGCGTATGGTGATGTTATTACGGTTTCACATGCTGTCAGAGAAATGCAAATGGTCAGGCTTCCATATCCAGTGTGTGGCCAACACTAGACGAAACTAGCCTGGGCGGAATGGCAGGTGGCCGGATAGTATGTGATGTGAGTTGTTGGGAGAAATGAAAGCAACTCTAGACCAGTCATGACTAGTACATTGCAACTGACATCACTGGATATTGTCTTTTGTTACCTAATTTTTCATAAGCCATGGTTCCAGATGGCGTGTAATTTGTTACAATTTAAGCATTTACATAAACAATTAGAATAAAACCCTGACTGAAGTAAACTGACAAGCAGTCTTTTTTCGCCCATTACGTGTGACCATCACATTGTCATCCTTTGTATTCTTATAAATAAGGATATATCACCCACAGTTTAACTATGGTTGCAAGTGTGTTTGGAGGTTCCCGATATTGGAACCCTTAACAGTAAGAACAGTTACAAAAAAGCCCAATAGCTGCGATAAATTGGGAAGAGTCGATTACCTCTAGCAATTTGCCAACTTACAAACTGCTGTCGCTACTCTCATTTTGCTCTCTATACCGTAAGATTTATATAGTGCTGTACGTTTTTCTCCTTTCGGTTTCTTTCGGTGAAAACAAGATATGACTCAATCTTTTAGACCACACAAGAACTAAGTTAGCCTTTTGCAAGGATGCAACAAGAATTCTTTCAACAGTTTCAAATTTGGCTTTATCTTGCTATTTGGTGAAGGAATGGAGTCTCAAATTAACTTTCTTGTTGAGTCACAGCAGGGTGATCTGATTTATAGTTGATTAGTCCATATTACGGTTGAAACATTCGGTTGTTAGGCTAAGGAAGTTTGGTGCAATGAAGTTGTATGAGATATTAACCCAATTTCTGCTCGTTAATTATGGCCAAGCGCTCCGGGGCTTGGAATCGGGGTAGTGAGAATTAGGAATGGTGGGGGGGGGGGGCTTTATTTCAGTAAAACAAGGTAAATAAATGATCATACACTCAGTTACCAGGTCGAGAAGAAGCGCCCAATAAATAGTACAAGGCAGGCCATTGGAAATGTATATAGACAAACCTGTTCCTTATCTCCATCCCACCATTACCACCCTAGCGTCTAATCCGTAAGTGTGACCCAAAAGGCACAGCGTAAACAGAAACGACTGTGGATTGTTAAAAGCAGTGAAGTGCATTAAATGAGCCTAGGCGTTTACTTATACTTCAGCCTAGTGAACGACGCCTCGTCGTCATTTGTTGGGTTTCCTCGATTAACAGAGCAACTACCTCCGAACAAACACCGCAGACTGCTCTGACATTTGGAAAATTGAAGATCCCTTCGTTTAATTCGGCCTTGTTTCCATTCTCTTTCTCTCTTTCCCTCTCTCTCTCTCTCCCCGATAAAGTCGGGTATCGGTGTATTTTGTCCTTTAACGCTGCGGATATGTCAATACGCTAAATGGCTTGGGCTTTAGCGTGTCAGTTTTCGCGACAATTCGATTGAGTAATTAGACATTACCAGTTAATGGAACAGTGTTTGTATACCCCATAAATATAAATATGTTCCTTTATTTGTAGGAAACAAACGCAATGCTAAACAACATACATTTTTCTTTGTTTATTAAGTATTAAATAAATATATCAAAGTAAAATTTTTCGCTGTGTCTTTAGGTCAAGGGGTTTGTAAGGCCCCTGGCAAAGGTCGCTGCCCTTTACTTACTATTTATTCTGTGCGTCATTAATCATACTGTATTCCTGCATAGACCAGGATTCCGTTGGTGGACTGGACATCCCCGAGGCCTGGACCCTTTGCATTGTTTTAATGTGTGTATGTTACATGTGCGTGTAAATCGCTACTATTCAAGCATTTACATGAACAGTTAGAATAAAACCCTGACTCAGATAAATTGACAAAATACCGTATTTCACCGGTTACGTGTGACCATTTGTCGTCGCTGCTCTGGTCTTACTCTCTGTGCTGTACTTTTTAGTTGTAATGTACTCTGGTCACTCCAGTTTACTATATTCATGAATCTGACCGCCGTCATATAAGTGGAACATTATTAAACACTGCGTTAAAAAAAGAGAAGGTTGGAACTTTGCGTTCAACATGAAAAGGATAGTCCACCGAAGAAAAACTATTAGATTTTAATAGTTTTGGAGTTGGCGCTCATTCAAATGTCTTAAGACGTCTTTAAAACTAATCAAAGAAGCTAAAATAGAGTCTCAATTAGAAGTCGGCGTGATGGATGTTAGATTATATAACGTGTGAACTAGGATGTCATTTGGCGTAGAAATTATCATCGCCAAATCACAGAGTACACAGCTTAGATACGAAGTATTTTCGCAGAACTTTCGAAGAAAGGGTTTGCCATTAAAAATCACAAATGTTTAAATCGGAAGAGTAATACTATAGCAAGTCCATTCAGCAAAGAAGAAAGAACGCTGTGAATCAATTTTTAAAAAAAAAACCCTCAAAGATGCTTACACCAAATGAAGCCAACCATTGCGATGTAAATAACGATGTAAAAATCAAGACATAACTAATCAGGAAATCACTTAATTAAGCAGAAAAGGACAAAATTATTCTACCGATATACAACCATTCAATCAGTCGCTAGATCGGATTTGGTTGTCATGCAATCAAATGTGTGTCATGTCCTTGTCGTAGACCACTCGTAAAGCCGACCTCCTTCTCTTAGCTTCAGGAGCGGTAGATCCAGGGTCAATCTTGGGTCGAGTCACACCTAAGACTTTAAAAAAGAGAAAGTTGTAACTTTGCGTTCATCATGAAGGGGATAGTGCAACGACTGGTTGACCCGTATCCGTATAATGGCTCGGGCGGGGCGCCTTACTTGCCCTCGGTAGGTCGTCTCAGTGAAGCAGCACTAGATAAAAGAGCGGGGAAAATCCGTCCTGCAACAAGGAGGTACATTACATGCACTCTAAGGATTTCTTCGTCCTCTTAGCACTTCTTTAAATACAAAATGAATAAATAACTAAATCACTCAATCAGTGAGTTGTTCTTTAGGTTTTCTGCTTAAGACACTTACATCTCTACAGATCAACCTGTGGCTTCTTACAGCAAAATGGACGGCATTTAAAACTTTGCAACGGCTTAAAATTTTCGCGTTGTCTTTGACATGACTGCAGTCAAGTTTATAGGTGACGGAAACAGGAGGTACCGTAGTTAGGTACATCCCACCAGCTAAACTCACGGCCTTAATATCGCAATGGAACACTCGAAAACTGGATTCGAACCTGCCACCTTAGCGGCTGTCAGCCTACCTGCTCGCTTGTTTTATTCAAGGAGAGTAGTACCCGCACAAAGCAGAAATTCAACCCTTATCACAAATCACCAGTGCTTCATCCCTGTGTTTTGAGCCTGTGCTTCTCACTCAAACAATAAAAAGTTTCCTCCCACCATAATGCTAGACGCCATCGTATAAATGAAATATTCTTGAGTACGGCGTAAAACACCAATTAAATAAAGAAATAAATCAAAGAATAAAACAGTCGAGCGGGTCCTGGCCAAGTGAGTCAAGCGGGTCTCACACGAGGGAGCTTTGACTAGCGATCTGGTAATCGCAGATTTTTTGGCCCTACTCAAACTTTTGCGACCGCTGGAGATTGGAAACGGCCATCTGTTATCTACTAAGACCAACTGCGAGCGTTGTCCTCACACCATACGAGTATATACGTCGTAATACGCTCGCAAAAGACTCGTTCTGGCTCGTTAGCTGAAACTCGCTTCGTGTGAGACTCGCTTAAAGGTCCATTCACACTCACGACCTCTTGAGACAATCTGATCGGAAAAATCGTCATAAATCTAAAGACACTAGTGTCCAAGAAAATGTACAAGAAAACAAAAAAAAAAGATAAGATCGGGGAGATTTGCACGTTAACATTCAATAACCTGTGAGTGCAGCTGGCTTTTGTTCACACAAAAACACCAGTTGTGATCATAGGTTGTTACTGGTTATCTGTTGGCCCCTGGGAAGTTCTGCAGCAGTCTGCAGATGGTCTTGGGTTTACTCGAAGCTCTGCCCTGATTCCTCCCACCCTAATGCTGACCGCCGCCGTATAAGTGAAATATTTGTGTGTACGGCGCCAAGCCAAAAAAACATAAATAAATAAACAAATAAATAAATTCACGGACAAAGTCGTTGAAAACCACTTGTCTTTGACCAATATGGCGAGTGTATGTATACTTCAGACGTGAGAAATTTCGTCAGTAACGTACCAAATGCTGATGGTTTGCTTCGGTTTGCTCAAGCCACAAATGTGGCCATCTTCGTACATGTAGAAGTACATAACAATCAGATAATTCCACCTTATCAAGCAAACATTAAACGAAATATCCTAGAAATCTATCTACCCCCAAAAATCCATGTGTTAAATTTAATAGAAAGTCTGTTGTCTGGGTGATGCTAGAATGTATTTTGTTATTATAACACAATATTTTGTCATATTCAACATAATATCATGTTAGTCTAATAGAATGGTTATGTTGAATTAAAAGAATATGTGTGGTATATGCAACAGAATATATTCTAGCATCACCCAGACAACGGGCTTTCTGTTAAACTTAACAGATTAATTTTTTGAGTGTATGGAAACCTGATAAGACCATCGTCGTACCATCGTAGCATCGCCAGGTGTTGGTATACTGAGCGATGGCACGATGATGCGAAGCGATGGCACGATGGCACGATGCAATGACACAAAGTGATGGCACATAGCGATGGCATGAAGCTATGGCACGATGGCACGATGCTATGACACAAAGCGATGGCAAGATGCGATGACACGAAGCGATCGCATGGTGGCACGATGCGATGACACGAAGAGATGGCACGATGGTACATAGTCATGACACGAAGCGATGGCACGATGGCACGATGGCACGAAGCGATGGTACGATGGTACATAGCCATGACATGAAGCGATGGCACGATGGCACGAAGCGATGGCACGATGGTACATAGCCATGACACGAAGCGATGGCACGAAGCGATGACACGATATCACGAAGCGTTGGTACGATGCTCGCCAGGCGATGGAACGATGGTACGATGATACCCTTATCCGGCTTCCGTACATATGTCGTCACGATGAAAAAAATGTCTGTTAAGTGTATGCTGGATCGAATATAAGAATGAATGAATGATTATGGCTTAACGCGATCGAATATAAGAAATACGCGACTTGTGTAATTATAATACGCCACCGGCGGAAATCTGCTATGACACTCTTAGCATGTGTTTGTTGGTTTTTGGTAATGGCTGTGTGTTTACGGAAAATCTGTTCTAACAATTCTGTCAGTTTAGACGATGCTTAAATGGATAACACAGATTAGAGAAAGCTTTTCATCGGGTTTTAAAAGTCTGTTTTTCTCAAAGCACCTGCTGCAGCCCCTGTGTCAATACAATTAGTACGGGCGCTATGTTTGACCAGGGAAAACCCAAACTGCTATATATGCCATTACTTTGCGGTTCTCTTTGACACCGCATAAAACCTGTCAGGCCGAAAGACTTCGATCCTCCTGCCAGGGTTGTATGGATCTGTGCGCCGGGCGCAACAAGGCTTCGCTCTGGGCGAAGCAGCGCTGTTTTCGACGACTGGGCATCGGTCTCTGGCTACTGCAGCCACTGCATTCACCGCTATGATAGGAAGCAGAAAAACATACCCTGAATTGCGGGAGCGCATTGATTTCCTCGGCTGTCTTAAAAGGTGAACATCACAAAGGCAATTTATTACTCTCTTCCTCCCACTTAGGATGCCACATATAGGCCACGAGAAGAAAAAACATCTATTTATTACGGCACAGTATCATTGTTCCCGTTTTTGTTCCTGTATCTACAAAGGAAAGCGTTAAGTATCCTTTAAGGCAACCGCGGCTGTCTTCTGTCGGACACTGGTTTATATCTCTGGAGGTTCGCTCACGGCTTAAACCCCGGCTGAGTGTATACATAGACCCGGCTTTAGCAAGCGTGAAGTCAGCATTTTGATTGGCTGAGAAGTCCGTCAGGTACGGTGCTGTCATCGCTAGTTGCCACCGAATCCCTTTAGTCTAATAGCCGCCTTGCTTGCGATACCGAGGTGTCGGGGTTTAGCTCCGCCTGCATATAGGCAATGGTAAGTGATGTACATTTTCCCTCTGTACTGCTGTTTTTTTTTAATAGGGCCGATATAACATTTTACGGTTTTTCAGTGTACAGTTTGTTCTTAACAATTGTTATGATAAAACATATATTTCGTAAAGGTATTTATGTGTCCTGCTTTTATATAACACCCTCTGCTTGTCCCTCCCATTCATGCTGATTCAATGCTTTACCATTTCAGCCTTTTTTCTAGTGTGTGCTTTAACATATACCATCATTTAACAACATTCTGTTTTGATGTTCATGTGCTCGGCTTTTCCGCCAATCACTCGCTCTCGCGTTGTTTTCAATGCTCTAACATCTTACGTATTTTTCCCCAGTGTTTTTTTTTTAAATATGTCATGTTTTAACACAATTTGTTGTGCTCTTTACTTTTTGGAGTTTTTCACATTCTGTTTTGAACGTTTTAACATTTTACGGGGTTTTTTTTCTCTAGTGTATTTTAACATGTTATCACACGTTGGTTTGGATACGTATGTCCCAATATACAACAGCATCTGCTTGTCTGTCTCACACGCGTTGGTTTGAACTGTTTAATAATACACTTTTTCTTTCTCTTGTGTGTTTTTTAACATAAGCCATGACAACACACATTTAATTACAAAGTTCTGAATTCTGCTTTCTCTGCCGTTGAGCTCTTGGTGGTTTAAGTGGTTTAACATTTCACGTTTTTTTTTCTAGGGTGATTTTAACATATGTGACGAGGTAGCACACGCTTTTTTGTGTTCTTTACCATTAGTGTATTTTCTGGAGCCCCCAAGTGGCACATTCTTTTCTTCTTGGTTTGAACAGTTTAACATTGCACCTTGTTTTCTCTGGTGTGTTTATAACAGCGTCCGTTAGTCAGTCTGAATGGTTTAATATATTGGGGGCTTTCTGTGTGTATTTAACACTTCATGATTTAACATTCATTTTGTTCCGATGTTTGTGTGTTTGGCGTGTAACAGCATATGTTCCGTTAATCTATGCCACATTGTCGGTTTAAAAAGGTTTGTCTGTAGTGTCCTTTAAATGTATTTCATGACTTGCCACCCAGTGTTTTCCGATTTTAAGCTTATTCGGGTTTAACACAGTACGTCTGTAGTGTTTTTTAAAGATTTGTCATAACCTACCACCTAATGTTTTCCAATGTTAAGCTTGTTCGGGTTTGAAATAGTTCGTCTGTAGTGTTCTTTAACCGTATGTCATGGCTTACCACTCAACTTTTTCCGATGTTAGACTTGTTCTGAGTTCTTCAATAGATCCGCCCCACTCAAGTTGATTTCATGTCTGCATTTGTTTAATATTTGTCCATTTTCTTCCTTTCTTTCCCCTTTACTGAAGGTGCCTTGTTTTGTTATTTCGCTTTTTGTTCACTAAAACTGTTTTCCTTGGCATTTTTTGTTCATAGCTATTATTTAAGGTTTTATGCCTGTGTCTTAACGGATCATACGATATTAGCTGTGATAAGTCACTTTTGCTGATCGTACGGTTTCATCTGTGGTACATTGTCTTTGCAGATTATACAGTCTTATCTGTGGTACGTTAACTAGGCAGATTATACGGTTTTATCTGTGGTACATTACTTTTGCAGGTTATACGGTCTTATCTGTGGTACGTTAACTTTGCAGATTATACGGTTTTATCTATGTTACGTTGACTTTGCAGATTATACGGTCTTATCTGTGGTACATTACCTTTGCAGCTTATACGGTCTTATTTGTGGTGCGTTGACTTTGCAGATTATACAGTTTTATCTGTGTTACGTTGAATTTGCAGATTATAAAGTCTTATGGGTGGTTATTTATTTATTTATTTGATTGGTGTTTTACGCTGTACTCAAGAATATTTCACTTATACGAAGGCAGCCACCATTATGGTGGGTGGAAATCGGGCACAGCCCGGGGAAAACCCACGACCATCCGCAGGTTGCTACAAGACCTTCCCACGTACGGCCGGAGAGGAAGCCAGCATGAGCTGGACTTGAACTCACAGCGACCGCATTGGTGAGAGACTCCTGGGTCATTACGCTGCGCTATTACCTTTGCACATTATACGGTCTTATTTGTTGTACATTACCTTTGCACATTATACGGTCTTTCCTGGTATGCTGTTTACACAGATCACACAATGCTATCCGCTACATTTACGGATAATTCGGTATTGTGCGTGGTACTTTACCTTTCCAGATCGGGCAGCCTTATCCATGATACGCTACTTTTACGGATCTGTGGTACGCTACTTTTACGGATCACACGGTCTTATGTCTGCCATGTTACCTTTACGGATCTGTGGTGCGCTACTTTTACGCATCACTCGGTCTTATGTCTGGTATGTTACCTTTACGGATCTGTGATACACTACTTTTACGGATCACACGGTCTTATGTCTGCCATGTTACCTTTACGGATCTGTGGTACGCTACTTTTACGCATCACTCGGTCTTATGTCTGGTATGTTACATTTACGGGTCTGTGGTACGCTACTTTTACGCATCACACGGTCTTATGTCTGGTATGTTACCTTTACGGGTCTGTGGTACGCTACTTTTACGGATCACACGGTCTTATGTCTGGTATGTTACCCTTACGGATCTGTGGTAGGCTACGTTTACGCATCACTCGGCCTTATGTCTGCTATGTTACCTTTACGGGTCTGTGGTACGCTACTTTTACGGATCACACGGTCTTATGTCTGGTATGTTACCTTTACGGGTCTGTGGTACGCTACTTTTACGGATCACACGGTCTTATGTCTGGTATGTTAACTTTACGGATTTGTGGTACGCTACTTTAGGCATCACACGGTTTTATGTCTGCTATGTTACCTTTACGGATCTGTGATACTCTACTTTTACGGATCACACGGTCTTATGTCTGGTATGTTACCTTTACGGATCTGTGGCACGTTACGTTTATGGATCACACGGTATTTTGTCTGCTATGTTACTTTTATGGAGCACACCTTCTTATCAACGGCGCCCGATAGCTCAGTTGACAGAGGGTCCGCTTCGGGAGCGGTATATCCAGTGTCATACCTGGGTCGGGTCACACCTAAGACCTTAAAAGAGGAAGTTGTAATTTCCTCGCTTGCCGTTCAGCAATAAGGGGACGGTGCAACGACTTGGTGACCCGTAACAGTATAATGGCTCTGGCGGGCTCGCTTACTCGCCTTCGGTGAGTAGTCATATTGAAGCAGCTCTAGATCAAAGTAAATAAAGGGATTAGATAAGAGGACTCCTTCGACGTCATATGATTGAAGTACGACGTTAAACCCCAAGAACTCACGCACACCCTCTTGTCAGTAGTGCGCCACTTCCAGTAAGTTTTATCTTGTCAATATTTAACAATTATGTTTAAACGACCAACTCACTGACATCCGACTCCAAGGATATTGATCTCTTCATAAAGTTAGTCATGCTATCATGTGCTGTTTTTTTAGTTTGATATAATTTTTGTTACACTTTATACTGTGACTGTACACGCCCATTCGCACAAATTTAATTTGTTAAGCGTGCAAATAAATCTTATTGTTGTTAGTTGGTTTTTTTTTTTCACATACTACACGATACCTGTTTGGCTTTTATGTTTTTTATACTATGGATGATTAAAAGTGAACTGTCCCGGTTGATCAAAATTTTTCTCAAAAAATTGACACAGTATATCCTAGATGTATTCGAAGCACGGAGCCAAAGTGATTTAAAGAATTAAAATCACTAGATGTTGTAGAAAAACGATTTTTTTTTTCAAGACCGATAGTTTTTTGAAGCCTGGTATACTCTACGAGCTTATCTGCCCTTGATGTCATCCTAGTTTATGACGTCAGAGTGGAGCGATGCCGTTTTGTGCAGCTATGAACTGTGCTAGTCGCACACTGAATTTCTACGGGATTAGTTTTCATGCCTTCTCATCAGACCCCTCCATAGGATGAAAATGGATAATCGTCATGCGACGAGACCATTTCGTGCCCAAAAGGCCCTCAAAATTGTTATCCAACAATTTTGATTTATTTTATGTATTTATTTGATTGGGATTTTACGCCGTACTCAGGAATATTTCACTTATACGACGGCGGCCAGCATTATGATGGGACGAAACTGGGAAGGTAGACCGAGAGGAAGACAGCATGAGCTGGGCTTGAACACAGCGACCGCATTGGTGAGAGGCTCTTAAGGCATTACGCTGCGCTAACCCGCTAACCAACTGAGCCACGGCCCATCCCCCCACCCACCACCCCCCACCCCCCACCCCAACCCCCCTCTTAACAATTTTGAGGAGGCGTGTTTGACCCAGATTACAGGCTAAACATAGTTTTTGGAAATGGGTTCAACAGTTGAAACTGGAAGCAGTACCTACTATTTTCAACATTCCTGGTCACGAAAGCAGTTTTCCTGTCCAGAAACGTGGATCGAATCCAAATTAACCGACATTGTGTCCTTAAACCGGAGTGCTACTGTTACCTCAAGTATATTGGGCACACAATTTAAGGGCAGACAAGCGATGTGAATTTTCTTTCTCCGAATTTTTGGTGCTGAATCATATTTATAGTTTCTACAAGTAAAGTAACTCACCATATGCATTTTTTGTGTTCATAATTTCCATATCACAGGTACACCATTCAGATAGATAAAGTGAGAAATAAAACCGGGACGGTTCAGCTTTAAGATTTTCTTTGATGTTCATGTTTCCGAGGGGGTTGTAACATTGGTTTTGTCTAAATATAGATATACATCTCTTTGGTTTTCGTTACACCACTTCGATTCCAATATAGCAAAAAAACTTAACGAACACTAAAAATCAAGAACCCTTCTGCAGATAAAGAAACCGTTAATTAAAACTAAAATTACTGTTTTCTAAGAAACAAAAGTACCTTAATCGTTAACAACAAACAACGACTATTCAGAACCATAACTGTCGTTATTGAAACTCCCAAATTCCGAATCTGGGTGGTTGCGGAGTCGTAGCTTTGACTAAGCCCTGTGTTAATTCAGACTCTAATGTACATTCTTATGCGCCACCGCATTTACCGTTATGTAGTCGTCTGAGCTGTTCATGTTACTGTTTATGTTATGACTCACATTACAAATTTGCAATTCCACTCTGTCACGACATCTGCCTTTCCAGATTTGTGTTGTGACTCGCATTACAAATTCGCCGTTCGGCTTAAATGTAAATTTGCGGATTTGTGTCCCTGCCCTTCAAATGAAGAGACACGGGAGAGGAGGCTTCCTGGGGTATACGGCATGCATTTTGCCAAACCATATTGAACATTCAGCTCGGTAGCAATGCCTTGACTAGTGCAATGAGTCGAAAAAAATCCTTCCAGATGAAATACGTGAAACTTTTTTACTGTCACTAAGTCCTTTTTGGAATCCTGATGAAGTCTAGGTGTGTCATCACTGAGTCCACTTGGAAATCTAATTGATTTCTTAACATGTGACGTCTCTCTTTCCTAATTTGCATACTGTTTTTTGCGACACTCGACAGAGCATTTCCTTGTTTACACACGTGAAGTTTGAAGTGAACTGAATAAACGGTTGTGGATATCATCCAAAAACAGACATATTGTACATACATACAGACCGACATACAGACAGATATACAGAGATACTTTTAATTATTGTCAGATGTTGTCTTGTGGTTAGCGCGCAAGCGCAGAAGATTAACCCAGAAGTCTCTCACCAACGCCATCGGTGTGAGTCCAAGTAATGTTGGCTTTCTCTCCGACCGCACTTGAGAAGATCTCCCAGCAGCCTGCGGATGATCACGGGTTCACCCGTGCTCTGTCTGGTTTCCTCCCACCGTAATACTGGCCGCCGTCATATAAGTAAAGTATTCTTGAATACGGCGTAAAACACCAATCAAATACATTTATTTATTTATTTGATTGGTGTTTTACGCCGTACTCAAGAATATTTCACTTATACCACGGCGGCCAGCATTATGGTGGAAAGAAATCGGGCAGAGCCCGGGGAAAACCCACGACCATCCGCAGGCTGCTGGCAGACCTTCGCACGTAAAAGGAAGGAGAGGAAGCCAGCATGTGCTGGATTTGAACTCACAACGATCGCATCGGTGAGAGGCTCCTGGGTCATTACGCTGAGTTAGCGCGCTAGCCAGCCAATCAAATAAATAAATTATATTCAGATATATTACAATTTCCCGAGGCCGTCTTATTCCACCCTCTGCATTTGTACTTAGCAATGAAATAGGTACTGGCGTCATAAAACAGAGAGAGGAGCAGAAGAGAAAACTTTCCAGCTTAAAACGACTACAGAACATCCAGGTTCAAAGTACAGGGCAGTGATGCCCAAACCAGGCAGACAGAAATCAGGTTGACGCATGTATCACAGAAATATGCCCAAATGGAGATCTATATTGCACTCTTGGGGCACTAGAGGGAACTCGCAGTTATGCACATCTATACTCTGATGATTAACCATGTTACGTCATCAGTTTTATTGATCTGTATGTGTATAGGCCTTTAACATGGTTGTGCATCGGATAGCCGCTCCCATATACATCAGTACAGAACCAAATCTCGTATTACCAAATTACTGTCGTGAATTGTAAAACTCTTCTCGTGCCATTGTTATTGTTTCGGCCTGTAAACTTGAACCAAATTTCTAATGAATTGAAACTTGGTAAATGGATTCACCGTGACAAGTTTCAGCCTAAGAGTAATCCGTGCTTCCATTTCAAATGACATGTTGTAGTGAATTGAAACTTGCTATGTGGTGTCACATACATGTCAAGTATTGCGCTGTTGATTTTCTTTTGGAAGAAATAATGGCTGTTTTGTTCGGCTGTGGACTTTGGCATTTAGCTATTTGTTCACTTTTTTACTGCCTTCTACTCTCCATTAAGATGGCAAAAACTGCCTATGAGGTTCAGATTGAAAGTTCAGCCTCAAAAAAAGTCTGCTCTAGTTCAGTTGGTGTCCTTCTTTTTGTTATGCAACTATACTATTTTTCACGTCAGTGGTATACTTTTATAGTGGAAGAGACATGTCTAGTCATACTGTATAACATGTCTTTTACAGCGAGGAGAAAGTGCACTAACACTGACCTTTACAATATCAAAAAAAGCACTTTTTGTAACTTTGAAGGTATGTTGTCTTTTAGAAGGAGAAGAGTTACACCACCATTTAAAAATGTCAAAAAATGTCTGTGTTTTAGACTGCAGCGATGCAGGGACTGGTACTTTTGATAGTCCTTAACGAGTGCTAATTTTAGAGCTGATGGAGCACCTCTCTCCTTTACAAGTCTGCTGAAAGTATTCATTCGCAACTAACATACTTTTTTCACTCGCCTGTTTGCAACTCCCCTGTTGGCAACTCGCCTATTCGCAACTCGCCTATTCTCTACTGCCTATTGGATTGGTGTGGGATTAGCCACGATGGGCTATGACTGGGATGTTTATAGCTCTATCCATTTACACCCAATTTTAAATGATATTAGCAGTAAACAATGATCAGTTCATCTTCTTGAATTTTTCTTTCAGACTGATGTGTTCTAGCTAGACCGATATCTAGATGAAACAGCTTCCTGTGTGAATGATTCCTAGGTCGTAATGGGCTTGACCGCTATTTGCATACGAAGTAGGCGAGTATATTGGTGGGTGGCTGGGGAGATGGGGTGTCAAAGATTGATAGCTTCATGAAATGTATCATGGTCTCCATCAATCAACTATTTCTGAGTTCGACTTAAAACATTAGTCAGTCAGTCAGTCAGTCAGTCGACCCTTAAGTAAGGTTTACTCCAACCATAATGCTGGCCGCAGTCATTTAAGTGTAACACCAATCAGATAAATAAATAAAGAAATTAAATAAACCCCAAACATGCTTGTCTTCTTTCCACAGACAACGTCAGCAAACACACATAGAGCTTAGGAGCGAGGAACATGACGGGATCGTAAGACAGTAAAATAAAACCACGAGCACACTACCCAGTGGCTGAGGCATCTTATTCCAGGTAGGTGTTTATGCGTCTTGTATAGTTAATTTCATATGTCGAGGATTTTTTTTTTCACAAAATTCCTGTTTTGGTACATGACAAACATAGCTGGTTTATTCCGGACACATCTGATTCCACCCACAAACATGACATCTGCAAATAGGGGAAAAAGGAATATTTGAATTTGTAAATATATTTATAAATCACTAACAGTTTTCAGATTTATTGTCGGGATGAGATTTTTGCTTTTTTAGTATTTTTTTACTGTTTCATATCTTTGTCGAATCTGTCCGTGTTCCTAACAAACAGCATGCCATTAGGCAAATTCTAACATCGGTTAATCAGACTCACTAAACAAAATTCATTTCCCTTTCTGGACAATGGACCCGAATTTGAAATATCGCAGAATAGAATTACTTATTAACGCCTACAGAGTAGTGAGCGATAAATGGTATCGCCTTTACTCCTTGTAGAAGGGGACGTTTTCATACGACCGGTATTTATTAAATCCACTGTATGTAAATGTTTGATCAGTAGCAAATTACACCCCCCTTAGCACCATGGCTTAAGCAGGTTAGGTAAAATAAAAAGAGAGCAGTGATGTTAATTGCAATTTATTAGACGTCACTGATTAGAACTATTTAAATGCGATGTTTCCCCGGTTTCACCTTACGTGTGTGAATATTGACGCCTTGCGTGTGTTAACATTGATGTCTTACGTGTATGAACATTGATGCCTTACGTGTATGAACATTCATGCCTTACGTGAATGAACATTCATGCCTTACGTGTATGAAAATGTATTAAAAACTATATCCTGCTTTGAAGTAAGAAAATTATAAAAGTATACTTATATGTGGTAAGTGTGATGTATTACTACCGTAGAGTAAATGTTCATATGTAGTCTGGTGGTTTACTTTAAATCCAGTAAAGGTAGGCATGTTTCTTATACAGCCTTTTCTACATACACACGTGCTACTCAATGCTAGCAGATCATAAATGTGCGCTTATCCCTTTTATATATCAAAACAACGGCCTTCGCGGCTAGCATGGGACGATGACTCAGGGACCTCTCGCCAATACGATTGCTGTAAGTTTAAGTCCAGCTCATGGGATTTCTCCCATCATATCACTGGCCGCTGTCGTATAAGTGAAATATTCTTGAGTTCGGCGTAAAACACCAGTGAAATAAATTAAATAAGCAACGTTTACACAAGTTATATTACATTGTTTATAACGCGTCATAAGTATTCGTAAGAAATACTGTGTGCTAAAGCATCTACACGATGATCTACACTTATATTACATGGTTTATGACGTGTGATAAGTGCTCGTAATAAATAAAAGCATAAATCCTAAAGCATCTGTGTAACAGTCACTTTGTTGCTGACTTTGTTGCTGCAAACCAATAATCCCACCATAGAGACCTTCGCCTTTATCGCCTTTCTAACAGCACGTATAGATCAGGACTGTGCTTCGTTGTATAACCTGCATGCTATAAACGACGGACGAAAAAGCGGTCGATATCGTTAGGTGTCACGGTAAAGTAGTGTCATTGTTACACTCTCGTGTTATTGTCACCGATATTCACGTGGTCTGGTGATAAAGATGATACATTATGCCTGCACATCACGTGATAAACGTTAATTTGGGAAATAATCGTAGTGAACGTGTCGTTAACACCATGTAATGGACAGAGTAGTTTATGTGCCATTTTTGCAATTCCCCCCATGCATGCATGGATGTGATAGTGGACCTTTCCTCCCTAAAGTAACTTGGGCCAAACCTGTGTAATCTGTTGTTGTTCTTTCCTGCTTAGGTGATGACGATCTATGCGCAAACTAATAAGATAGTACCCGGTAACAGTTGATGTCAAAGCGTTACTGGGATACATCTATTGATATAATTAATGACGTACAGCATAGAGAGTAAAACCAGAACAGCGACGACAGTGTAATAGCTGCCAAACGGTCACACATAACTGTTGAAATACGGTCTCTTTTCAGTTTACCTCAGTCAGGGTTTTATTCTAATGCATATGCATATATGCATATATATGCATATACATTAACAATTAACACGCCCCCTAGAACCTTGAATTAAGCAGAATCGGGTTAAAATAAATCCTTGCATTAGACGTCATTGACATTACTCAAAATGCTGTGTTGTCATCACATTTTACATACAAACACATTAAAACAATGCAAAGGGACCAAGCCTCGGGGATGCTCAGTCCACAAGCAGAATCCTGGTTTATGCAGGAATACAATATAATCAAAGATGCACAGCATAGAGAGTAAAACCAAAGCAGCGATTACAACTTATGTACTAGCATAGTACACGATTTGGGTACTAATTTATTCATTCATGAGCCTAGAACACTCCTTTTGTTTTTCCAATATCATTGAAATCTGCTTCTCTTTGCATGATTCCGTCCTAGTTTCGTACTTTCTATACTTGCTTAGTTCTTTGGTGGTTTGTGTTGAACGTTACTTTACGTCTTGGCCTTGTGATTGTTGTATGGGTGATGTTAGTATGCATTCCCTTGTCGTAGAAGAATATTGTGTTAAGTGGAACTCACATATTCAGTTCATTCAACATAAAGATTGTATTCCACTGTACTGGCGGTGGCGGGCATTATGGTGGGAGAAAACCGGGCAGAACCCTGGGCAAACCCACGACCATCCACATGTAGCTGCAAGATCCTTTCGCGAACCGCCGGAGAGGAAACTAGCATGAGCTCACAGCGATCATGTTGGTAGAGGCGGGAGAAAAACGGGCAGAGCACTGGGCAAACCCACGACCATCCACAGGTAGCTGGAAGGTCCTTTTACGTACAGCTGGAGAGGGAACTTGCATGACCTCACACCAATCATATTGGTAGAGGTGGGAGAAAACCGGGCAGAACCCTGGGCAAACCCACGACCATCCACAGGTAGCTGCAAGGTCCTTTCACGAACCGCCGGAGAGGAAACTAGCATGAGCTCACACCAATCATGCTGGTAGAGAGGTGGGAGAAAACCGGGCAGATCACTGGGCAAACCCACGCCATCCACAGGGATCTGCAAGAGCACTGGGCAAACCCACGACCATCCACAGGTAGCTGGAAGGTCCTTTCACGTACAGCTGGAAAGAAAACTAGCATGAGCTCACACCGATCATACTGGTAGAGGCGGGAGAAAACCGGCAGAGCACTGGGCAAACCCACGACCATCCACAGGTAGCTGCAAGATCCTTTCAGAGAGGAAACTAGCATGAGCTCACAGTAATCATATTGGTCTGAGTCAATGCACCGCGCTGACACGCTTACCACGCAGGCCTCTATTAGACTATATGATTTTATGTTGAATATGACGCATGCTTATATCGGGGTCTCGGTGGCTCAGATTCTGACCCATTTCCCCCCACCATAATGCTGGCAACCGTGTTATAAGTGAAATATTCTTGAGTACGGCGTAAATCATAAATTTAATAAAAATAAATAAATAAACGCATGCATATGCTATAATAATTGTTTACATTTTAGCATCACTCAGACAACAGAATTTTCTTTAATGTACCCTGTTCTGTAGTCTATTATTTTTGAAAATACTAGGCTTGGTCCATTTGGTGTTTGCTTGATTTCTGGAACAGTTCACTTATTTAATTTCTTTGTTCACATTAAATGGAGTTCGTGAGGTCAGGAACAGGTTGACTGACGACTCCAGACCATGGTGATTACTAGACAGTGCCCAGACTATATGTAGTTCAGGCCACTGGTCTTTGGCCAGTGAAGTTGCGTGTTAGAAACCAATTCGCCTTGATCTTGCTAAGGCGTCTAGATTAACCGTTTCCGTATGACTTTACATGACTTAGTCACAATATGAATGTTTTGTTGGGTTTCATTTAATCCAGTATTGAGTAGGGCTATACAGTAATGAAATTATCAAAAAATTCCCTTGAGCGTGGTGTAAAACGACATAAATTGATACGTGAACACAGAACTGATAAATCAAATGCACGAGGGTGCGATTCAACTATTGAGGTCACCTGTCTCTTCATTGTTGTTCCTTCCATGAGCAAATAAGATGGCCTTATGAAATGCTAGGGTAGCTTTGTCAATTATAGCAGGAGAGTCGATTCGATCTTGTGATGAGCGCTTATAAAGTGGACGTCATGGAACACAAACAGCGTCATTGTGTTGTGAATATGTGAATATGTCAACAAAATAAGACTGCGACGTACAGAGTAATCCCAAACAGCAACGGCAGTTGGGAAACGGTCACCCGTAACCGGTAGAATACGCCTCTTGTTTAGGGTTTACGCCTTAGGGTTTTCTTCTAACTGTTAATGTAAACAGTTAAACAGTAGTAACTTAAACACTCCCTTTCATAACGCCTTAAACAGATTTAAGCTACCAAAAAAATAGCAGTTTATTAAACGTCATTGATCTGGAACTACTCAAATATGGTGTGTGGCCTTGCATCATATTCGATATATAATAACTTGAAAACAATGCAAAGCGACCAGGCTTCGGAGATGCTTAAATTCTTGGTTTATTCAAGCATACAATATAAAAATATGACAGGGGCGTCCGTGGCCGAGGGGGCTGGCACACCAGGACTGCGCAGTGACCCAGGAGCCTCCCACCAATACGGATATCTTCTTTGTCCACACCTTGGCAAGTCTGCCAACAACCTGCGGATGGTTGTGAGTTTCCACGAACCCGGTTCTTCTCACCATAATGCTGGCCACCATCGTATAAGTGAAATATTCTCGAGTACATCGTAAAACACCAATGAAGCCAATAAATAAATTAATAAGATGACATTATATATAGATGACAAATTGTAACACGGATATTCCACCTCTTTTGAAGTTACTTTAGTTTTATTCTCACTCTTTATGAAAGGGGTTACAGATAGTAGCAACTTAAACAGCGCCTACCCCATGACCTAGAATAATTAATACCACTGAGGAGTCGCTGGATCCAGGACACGTTTTTTCTCTGACGTTTGTGCAAAACCCTTATAAATGTAATGGCCTACTTCTCTTTAACTAACGTCTTTCTTCAGTAAGCAAGGTGGAGTACTGAATAATTCACACTAAATCTAATACTGTGCATTTGAGAAGAAACAAAAAACGCTTCCAAGAACAGATTGGTGAAAATTGACGTCTTTTTGCATATCACAAAAAATTGCCCACTTTGCATTACATTAACTTAATTTCTCGCTTTATTTAGTTTAACCATTCTCCTGAAATAAACTAAATGTTCTTTGCGTTTACCGATCCAAGGAAACCATTCATGACCGTTGGCGCACTAGCTGACGCAAAAGACTTTTATATTAGCACAGGCCCTCGTATCGATCTATCCGGCCTTATTATAGTACTGAAGAATGACGTACAAATGAGTGTGGAGACGGAGAAAATGCTTTTAAATTCTAAAATCCGCGAAACGCTTATAATGTCCTTCTTATAATATATACAGTATACATATCGTAGTATGACCGCACCTGTTCGACTGATTGGAGAGCCTACCGTTATATCGTCGACTATGAGCTTCCTCATATCTGGTGAATTCGTGCATTGGACGTTGGTCGCATCTAAGATATTGGTGCTGGCTTCTTCGCCGACTGTACGTGGGAAGGTCTGCAGCAACCTGCGGATGATTGTGGGCTTCCCCCGGGCTTGTGCCCGGTTTTCACCCACAACAATGCTGACCGCCGTCGTATAAGTGAAATATTCTGGACTAAGGCGTAAAACACCAATCAGATAAATTCAAAAAATAAATCTAACGTAATGGCACATTAGAATGACATTGTCATCACAGTGAGTGATGATGTATCAACATCGAGTTGTCTGAAGTCGGATTGCCGAAGACGAGCCCGAAGACGCACAGTCTTGATGGTCTATTTACGAGGCAACTCTTTATTCAACGAAATCAACGAGAATAATTGGCAAATTTTTTACAAATTCAACCATAGTCCCAAAGTGCCTGATCCATTCACTCGTAAGCCCGCAGACAAACATAATTCGTAATAAATATTAAATTACGCCACGGAAAGTAAACGCAGATATTATAACTGACTGAGCTTTTTCAAAATAATCCGAAAATTTCCACATTATGCTGCCTGCCGAATTCGGTGTCCCTACGCCATACGGGATCTTCTGAAAGACTGTTGATGTCACCGTGGAGGTTACGTCAAAGTGTTACTATTGTCCAAAACTGTACCAGATATCGGATGCCGTAGACAGATAGGTATATGATAATTATTGTTATTTTGTCTTATGCTATCTTATGTTCCTTAAGCTGTATTAAGGAGTCTAAAGGTCTAAATAAAAAAAAATAAATTCAAGAGAATTTATTCCCATACTGCCCTGTTTCCTCCACCATAATGCTGGCCGCCGTCGTTAAATGAGTACGGCGTAAAACACCAATCAAATAAACAAAATAATATTTATCCCATCAGGGGACATAACACCATCACTTGTTAACATAAAAGTATACATATACTGAAGGTAAAAAAAACATTATTAACGCCGAACGTCATTAATCTCCCCTGGAGTCGGCGTAATTGTCAACAATCCGTTATATTGAAGGTGTGTAAGCTTGTTTCAAGGTCTACGCACGACAAGCTACTAGTCAAATTCGTGTCTGCCATGTCCGCGTTACCAATTTATACTGTGAATAACGGAGAAGGTGAAACAGACGACGTGGCCTTGGCGCCACACAGTATTTACCCCTCCAGACAACTAATTACTACACTGTACTCACCTCACTGAGCGGAATTTTACATAAAGTACCGTTAACTTTAACTCTTCTGTGTGGTTACAGTCTTATCCATTACGGATTCCTGATTCTGATACAAACAACGACATGATCCTGAACTTTACAAAACGGCCTCGAGCCGTGACAGCCTGTGGTATTTACGGTATCCAAGCATGAAAATAAGTATGACGAATATTATCCTGGCCGTTTCACTTCGCCTTTGGCTTGCTTTTCGCTTCGTTACATGCCATTTATATAGATAGTCAAGCGAATAAGGTCTGGTGTTTAACGCGGATTTGAACACTGATTTCAGTCATTCGCCAAGAACACGCTTTGCACTTTACCAACATCACTGAAAACTGTCAACTGCTTCTCTTTGCATGATTCCGTCCTAATTTCGTACTTCACATACATTCTTAGTTTTTAGCTGGTTTGCGTTAAACGTCATTTTGGAAATTGCCCTTTGCAATTATTAATCTGGAACCTCCATATTGGCCAACGACTGGTATACAAATGTTGGTTTCGACGTCTAGATCAAGGGAGTTTTCCACAGCGCAAAACTGAAAAGATACATTAAACAGTGTTGTACTCCGGTGTAAGAAGCACATAGAATTTTATTTCATGCCTGAGTGTTAAGCGTGCAGTGTTCAAAATAATAGAGCGCCTAGAGCATAGAGAGTAAAACCAGCTAAGCAACGACAGTGTGATAATTGGCAAATGGTCACACGTAACCGGTGAACCGGCCTCTTGTTACTTTACATCAGCTATAGTTTTATTGTAGCTTCATTTAAATGGCTAAAAAAATACCAACTTACACGCCCTTTAGCACCCTAGAAAAAGACTAATGATATTCAACCTGTTAAGAGCCCGTCGAGTAGATTTCAACGTTCGAGGTAACGGTACGTAAGGATTTTTTAAGTATGCTGGAAATTCTGTTGACAACAAATTCATGTAGAGACGGTGTGACGTCATCATTTTGTCTGCAGTGGCGGTCTGCAGACTTGCGTGAGAATGGACACCTTGAGCAGATTTCAGTATTTTTTCTCTATCACACGGGATTTGCACCTGAAGCTCTAGTTTCATGTTTTTTGTAGAAACATTCAGCGAGTTGTAGCCAAATATATAGGCCTCCATTAAAAACTTTTCCTACGTGACTTTGGCGGTCAGCATTATGGTGGAAAGAAACCGGACAGAGCCCGGGGGAAACTCACGACCATCCGCAGGTTGTTGTTCCCTATGCGCCTTTAGTGGTTAAGAATCTAGCAAACTCATTGTCTTCTACACTGTGTTCATTCTCGTGCACAACGCCAGATACCAATGAAATAAACTCGGAATTACCTTTAGTATAAATGTAAGTAGTATGTGATGACAACACAGCATGGGAGTAATTTTAGCTTGTTAGAAATAAACCAGACGAAGGCCTCTATTGCAACCTTTTACATCAACAGTTTGAGTAAAATCGTAACTGAGGTAAATTGATAAGAGGCCGGATTTCAGGTTATTAGCTGACTAACAATTTACCCTTTTTTATCGCATTGACGCGGCTGCTTTGTTTATTTATTTATTTATTTGATTTGTGTTTTGCGCCGTAATCAAGAATATTTCACTTATACGACGGTGGCCAGCATTATGGTGGAAGGAAAGCGGACAGAGCCCGGGGGAAACCCACGACCATCCGCAGGTTGCAGCAGACTTTCCCACATACGGCGGCTGCTTTGGATTTACTCGCTACATGCTATACTATTTTACAGCGTGTTTTTTGTGACCTGGTCTGTGTTAGCTGCTGTTAGGCCTACAGAAATTTATATTCATTCTACTTCAGAGGTGCTTGTAAAGGCTGAGAGCTGATAAATCGAAGGCGAATTTCTCGCCTACATTTTGCAGACTGGAAACCTTGGCGAAGGGGGCCTTGTAGCTCTGTTACCACACTTTATCGATGTCTTTTGTCACAAAATTGCTTTGGACCTAAGGGCTAATGCCTATTACCCGCTTCAGGAGTTACACCTTCCTCCGAAAAGGAGACGGTGTGATTTGCTGCCCTGGCATTTACCATCACCGCCCTCCCCCTCTCCCCCTACTCTCCTTAAGCCACTTCAGCCTCCCCACCTTTTGAGCGCATAGCTGTGAGTCAATACCCTTAGAAGTGAATCAAACATTTATGTCCTCGAAAATGAAACATTGTATGTGTCTTTTGAAAGGAAATTGCTTTTCACAGATCGCCAGACTGTAATGACGATTCCTTGGGTAACTCTGTTGCTCAGATTCAATGGGAGAACTAGACAGATGTCATTTTATTCCGGGGGTCGAAATTTTTTATTCGGGCGTTGAATTGAGTTTAAGTTCCACGAAACCCTTTAATAAAACACTCTCTTGCGTCGTTTTTTTCCGAGAAGTTAACTCTGTGATACAAATAATCATCCCCATGCTTGTGAGGTTACCTAAGGGTTCATGAAAGGAAGCTGTTCAACGCTGATTGTAAATTTTCAGTTTTTAAGGTATCCCTTCATTATGTAATAAAACAGTTAATTTTTATTTTAGGGGAATGTTTTTGCTTTCTTGTTATTACGATGCCTGTTTGTGCATCTTTCTTTTTTTTTTTTTTTTTTTGGTCTGTAGACTCTAAGATTCTTGGAACTGGCGCCAGAAGAAATGCGGAATAACTAGACAACTATTACTAGCTAGGTGGAAATAAAGACTTAAACTGACCCCTTCCTCGTCCGCTATCCCCAGTAGTTGTGCAGGCAGTCTATATCCTAGTTCTAGCTCGGACGGCATGAACGTGATATAGAGTATAAGAAATGTTACATTTCATCAAATCTTTGCAGTAAAGGTCGTTAATTTTCAATTAACACGGTTTGCAATGTTTTTGGAATACATTTAAATCATTACAATGGTTTGCATTTCATTCTGTACTTACGCTTTTCTCCAGGGCAAGATGAGTGGGTTCCAAGGATACCGACATGTGAACAGCACAAGAAGTGGCATACTGGTAGAGGATTCTGGTCAATATGGCGACACAGACATTTTCTACTCCGAACTAAATGGGACAGTAAACTCTTCTAACGTCACCGCAGCTACTCCTACCCATGGACGAGACGAAGAGCTGGCTAAAGTCGAAATCGCTGTCCTCGCCACCATTTTGTACTTCGCCTTATTTGGCAATATGTCGGTGCTTATTGTGCTGCGCTTGCGTAGAAAGAAACTTTCTCGAATGCAGTGGTTCATTGTGCACTTAAGCTGTGCGGATCTCTTTGTGGCTATTTTCAACATCATGCCTCAAATGATTTGGGATATTACTTATAGTTTCTATGGCAATGACTTTTTGTGCAGGTCGGTGAAGTATTTTCAAGTTGTAGCAATGTTCGCGTCATCTTATGTACTAGTCATGTGCGCCATTGACCGGTACCTGTCCATCTGTCACCCACTAACGAGCCATACGTGGACACCAATTCGTGGTCACATTATGATTCTGGCTGCATGGATTATGTCCCTTTTATTCAGCCTACCAAATGGCATCATATTCTCTTATAAAGAACTGCCTGGCGGAGTATACGACTGCTGGGTGGATTTTGACCCTGCATGGACCCTGCAGTTGTACATCACCTGGATATTCATCGCCATTTTTGTCATTCCCTTCGTCATTTTGACTTTCGCCTACGGTTGCATCTGTCATGTAGTGTGGAAAAGTATGAAAACGAAGGAATCCTCTACCAAGCTAACCACAGTGCCTAGTGCGAAAAGTTTTCGCAAACCCTGCCGAATTTCTTTTCGACACGAAAATGGAAAACTTATGGAAGGTTACCACGACAACTCGTCAAAACGAGGCAGCGGAAGTTCGGCTCCGCGTGCGCACACGCAACGCTTGTCACGTGCTAAGATGAAGACGATCAAGTTGACTTTGGCCGTGATTTTGTGCTACGTCATATGTTGGGCTCCCTTTTTCATAGCACAGATGTGGTCGGCCTATGACGAGAACGCGCCCTTCAACGGTAAGCTTGATATTTTCATTTTTACCCATTGAGCGAAACGTGATCTAATGGTTAAAAGTCTTAGGACATACGGTGCGGGTTCGAACCCTGCCTTGGACAGGAGATTTGTAGATTTCCTCCCTCTCACCGATTGTCAGGCCTTTGGGATAATAAAAGCACACTATAAAAGTTCGTTGAAGACCAATCATCAATATGGTTAGCACATGATCCGATTTGGGGAAGTGCAGCTGTAACTTGCCAGAGATTGGTGGTTTATCCGGGGCACTCCAATTTCCTCCAGCCATAAAACTGATCGTGATTGTATAAAGGAAAACTTTTTACGCATGGCATCAGTTGTGACTCTCTTGTCGAGCTAACCAATGGATTCTACCTATGTTTAGTAGCCACTGACCAATGAAACCACATGAATCCACTTTCATCTGGTTCGTACGTGGAAAGGTCTCTCAGCTACCTGCGGATAGCTGTGGGTCCCCCCCCCCCCCCCCGCCGGGTTCTGCCCGGTTTCCTCCCACCATAATGATGGGTGTCTTCGAATAAGTAAAATATTCTTGTGTAGGGCGTAAAACACCAATGAAATAAAATTTAAAATAAAGACATAAAGACATACCACAACTATACTGGAATACCCATACAATGCTGGTTTTATTGCGGGGTCAGAAAATTGTAGGTATCAGCAAACTTGTATCAGCTCCCTTAGCGAAAACATTACAAGTACAGTCAAGTACTGTTGTGCTATTGCAAAAAAAATTTAGGGGTCTTCTGCATGTGGATACTTAAAAACTCTAAACGTCTCCATGAAAAACTAGACGCTCTAATACACTTATCGCATAAGGACACATCTACTTGAGATTTCTCACCTCTCTATACTACGATTCCTTACACAGATTTAATAGACAGAATTTCATCAGCAATTGTATCGGCAAATGTTTATTAAAACCGTCACCGCTATATTAACGCCAAAGGCCTTCAGTTCCACTACATTCAAGGGTTACCATTCACGTTATGTATCCACGTTCTTTGAGTTGCTTGAATTTCTCATTAATAACATCCATGTGAAATTCGGAGAAACCATATATCAACATATCTCTATAGGTACAAATTGTGTCCCCCATTTGGCCGACCTACTATCTGTTCTCATATGAATACGACTATATCCAGAAACTATTAAGGAGTAATCCTCACCAAACCCAACCTTTCTCAGTCACTAAACGGTATATTGATGATCTGCTGGCTTTAAACATTCCATATATAGCAAAGGCTGTGAAAGACATTTACCCACCTTCGCTGGATTTAAGGGAAACCACAGACTCTCCAGATGGTAGATCTTATCTGGACCTTTATGTGTACAAGGACCAAAACGGTTTCCTTTCTTTACTTCTTCTTTTGCTGACTTTACAAAAAGAGGGATAGTTTAAATTTTTACATTGCAAATTATCCTTTTTGGACAGCAGTATACTGAAGGATCCAGCTTGTGGCGTGTACATATCTCGCCTTGTAGCATTAGTTAGATCCTGCGTGTTGTCAATTAACGTAATAAGTTATTATCGCAGTGGATCAAGATTATTCCATCAAACGCCCTCACTCCAAGTTTCTTAAGATTTACAATGGTTATAATTCTCTTGTTAGTAAATATGGACAGAACATCCAGAATCTCTGGCGTTCTGCTTCATGATTGTGTCTAATTTCGGGGTCTAGGAGTATTATATTCATCGTGTTGAATTAGATGGCCACGTTGGGTAGTTGAATAGTTGCAATCAAAGCGCAACTGAGATACATATTTTGTTGTCGACAACTGATGTTGTAGCATATTACACGATTTAAATACTGATTTCATTCAGTCGCCTAGAACATAGCTTGCGTCTTACCAACATCAATGAAAACTGTTTCTTTTTGCATGATTCGTTGCATGATTTCATCCTATTTTCGTACTTCATATATTTTTTAGTTTTTTTTTTTTTGGTATTTTGTGTTACACGTTGTTTTTGGGAATTGTCCTTCCGATTTTGGCCCGGAACGTCCATATTGGTTGAAGGCTGGTATGCGAATGTCTGTTTTCACGTAGAGATTAATATCACTTAACTGTGGCTTGAAGAATGCGGGTTTGACCTATAACTGATGAGTTACAGTTGTTTTTGGTGCTCTGTTTTCTCCATTAAATTTTCCGAATGTTTAAGAAAACTGAATGCTTCCTAGGCAAATTATTCCCACGAAAAATGTCTAAACCCCCGTGGCCTTTGGGCGATAAATGATTTTATCTTCATTTAATGTGTATGTTTTGAACGTTTTTCTGAATTTAAAGCTTTAAAAGTAGCTAATTTTCGTCTTACACAGTTTTTGTGCCTTAGAACACCTATTACTTGCAAGTTAATGCACCGATTCACCTTGTCTTGAAATTAAATCCCATCACGAAATCATTAAAATTTTTTTTTTCGCGCAGCTATCGTGTTTCTGATAACATTACTTTCGATACTCTTCATACTTGTACAGAATTTTCCGATACTCCTGAGAGTTTATCTGGGGCCCTTCTGAAGCAATGTTTGTTAATGAACACTACCGCGTATTTGCTGGCATCGTGATACAATATGAAATATTCTCAAGAAGCAATCTCTGTAGTCTAGTTTTCCTATAGAGGAGATTATGAACACAAAAAACAAGCTAATATGAAATGAAAGAAGTTTAGGTGCTGTGTTAGTAGAGTGTCGAGGGCCCGTTTGTTCAAATCTGTTTTAAGACTTAATATCAGAATAAACTTTAAGCAAGGGTTCAAATTTGTACTTAGCCCAAAAATAATTGCTTAACAGTATCTACTAAATATTTAAAGTAAATCCGCTTATACTTTGACACTGGATAACTGCATTAGCTGCTGAGTTTGAAAATATTTTGAATTTAAACATGACTTAATACAGATATTAGCTAATACACTTTCGAACAACTGAGTCCAGTATTTTAACACCCTTAGACCTGAAAGTCTTCCAATAATGCGCAATACCATACCAGGCAAACAATAACGGGATATATTTTTCTGTGTAACAACGGGTCCACGCAATAAATGAGAAAATGAGAAATGTTTATACCAGTTTCCTCTCAGGATTGTACCATAGACTACACAATTTAGACAGGAATCACTTCGGAGCTGAGGTGGTTAAAGCACTGGTTCACTCCGACCATCATACAACTGGCCAGTATGAACATCTTCCCTTACTGCCTGTCCCGTACAGTTTTTACAGGGCTGATACATTGTATATTTGTAGTACAGTCGAGCTTTAAGTGTGTCGGATGAACCTTTGCCCTGTAATGTAGGTCTATATATATATATATATATATATATATATATATATATATATATATATATATATATATATATATATATAATATATATATATACATATATATAGTACTTCTTGCATTTGTCTACACTACATATGGATGTAGACCAAGGCTACTTTTCTGCGTGTGCTTTCGCTAGTTTCCCGTTTAGAGGTGTGAACTACCTTTTGGAGTAGGCCCTTTTATGGTGTACACATATACCCAAACCAGCGAAACTTGGATTCGAACCTGTGAGCTCAGTAGGTCTGTTAATGGAAGGAAGCATGCAGTTAGCTTTTGTCGAATTTTTGTCGAATTTTTGTCGAATGGTCTTGAAACATTGTCTCAAGATTCCAAGTCCATAATGTTTTGATTTCATATTCAGCTGGGTTTTGAACTGTGTTCAAAAGTATTTGGTTATAGCATTTTGACATTTTGGTACATGGTACAGCTGGATGGCTTTAACGTGTAGCGGTAAAAGAATTCGACCTTGAACCCCCATATTATGGGTCAAGCATCTCACAAATCTTACTACAGAAATCAGGAGATATATACATATCCATTGATTTTTACGCCATTGAACCTGAGAAGTTGAATTATTAACATTTAAACACTGCTGGCTCTTGGCCGCTTGCACAACGAGATTGTAGCTAAAATTGATGGTAGAAACTAGAGCTGAGTTTACAATTAATTGCAAAAATATGTTGCGCCGCTCATACAAAGAAATTTTAAAGTGACTATAAATTTTGGAAGTAACAATCACGATCGCCTAATTTGGCTACCAGATAAACTTGTGTAAATGGATAATGTGTCGGTCATTAACTTTTCTTGCCTTCATTTTTAAGTTCTACATCATAATGTTCAGCAGCTAACAACAACAACGTGAGAAAAAATGCTCGAAACATCTTTTTGAGACAATAGCATTGTCGAAAAGTACTAACAGACTACCTAAGACAAGTATTTGTACTTAGCGTTAATTTTGGAGCGATTATAAATATTTACAACAGGGTCGACCTGATTGTAATTTCTGAATGTAAGTTACAACTATCGTAGTTTACAAACCCTGCAAGATGGTGTCGATTGAAAGTTATGGCTACGACCGAGATCTTGATGATTTCCGCTGAGGCTTACGAGTCCTTTGTGCAAGCGGACACAATAGCATAAAACATACTTCTTATACCTTTCTACATGTACGTGCATATATATATATATATTTTTTTTAAACGTGCATGAATTCTTGTGTTATTTTATCTGGATTTGAAAATGTCCGTCAGTTTAGGAAACTGTTCAGGCTCACTGTCTCTTGGATTATGTATGTTTTCACCAAGTACGACATGTCAGCAATATTGCCAAACTAAGCCATAATGGCGCATTTACTCCTGCTTACCGGGTTCCCGCCTGCAAAACAGACTACTTGCCACTCACATTAAACTTTCTACACTATCTGATTTATGTTTGTTCTAACTGTTTCAGGGAAGGCCTTCACCATCTTGATGCTACTCGCGAGTCTGAATAGCTGCACCAACCCATGGATATACCTTGCGTTCAGCGGTCACCTCTGTAATAAAGCCAGGGGACGCTTCTCCCGACCCCCAGCGAGTTCTTTCTTGGATTCGGGTACAAGGTCCACCATGATGGAAACAAGTGTTAGAAGGGGAGGTAACCGGCGTGAGAGCGAGTACTCCGGTGCGTACAGCACGAGTAATTTTTGAAAGACCCGAATGAAGATCCCCACGTGCTTCAGATTTCATGGTGCATTCGTAGATATCGTTCCCACTTTATATCATCGGCCGACAGATTCTAGGCGAAGGAATGAAAAAACGTTTTTCAGGAGTTGTGTTTAGGCTTTACAGCATGCGCGTTTTCTTACGCTGTAATTTGACTTATAGGCTGGTACATTTGGCCTATCCTTAGTGGACATACTCTAGTAAAGAAAATCTTGAGCATACAAGGGGACACAACTCTTCCTGGAGATCGTTTCTGGAGTTGTTTCCGGGCTTTATAACACGTGTGTTAAATTTATACAGTGCACAGAACAAACATATCATTTACGAACAGCTTCTGGGTAAGGAATGAAAGACAGAGTAGACAAGGGGACACAACTCTTACTGAAAATCGCGTATCTTGAGTTGTTCCCTCGCTCTGTGATATGTGGAATTCTTTTTACGTTAAGGATTTGTGCGGCGCTCAGAAACATACCCGTGAGGCTAAATTCAGGTGAAGAAACGAAAAGACTATAGTAGGCAAGGGGACACAACTGTTACTGTCGACAGTTTGGCTGGAATTGTTCCCAGACACTGTAACAAGTGCGATGTTCGCTATGGATCTCTACATTCCGTGGAGTCATATTTGACTAGTGAACAGTCAGTTCACTTCTCAACTTGTCCACAAATGTTCGGCTGACATTTGTGTGAGATCTAAAAAATGTTATCATTTGGACCCAAGATTGTTGTTGTAATATTCATATTTAATTCCTGAAACTGAAATGTGGTGAAAACTTGGTGGCTATATCTCCTCCCTTACGTAATACTAATCCCGCTCAAACAATTTCTCCAAGACCTCATGTTCACAATTCTTTGCTCAGACAAATACAAGAATTATCTCCTCGCTCAAGATCTTTCAAGTTATCGGGTCAGTGATTTAGACCCTTGTGTATAAAATATGTTCGGATTTACTGTAGATTTTACTAAAATGTAGTCCAAGTTAACGGAAAAAATAGTCCGGATTTTACGAAAAAAGTTATCCGGATTTTTAGTATGTAAAATGGACACGACACTGTAAAGTCATAATGTTGACCATAATATGTGAACCGTAGTGGAAAGCCTGCTTCTAGGCGTTCCTGTGCAGTGACGGATGTATTTACGCCAAAAATGCAAACAGAGACGGAAGTCGTGTAGAGTAGAAAGTAAACGTCCTTGTTTTAATTTTGTCTTGCTTTCGTTACGAGCGTCTTTTGGACGGATACGTTTGTAGAGCGTCCACAAAGGCTTGTGTGACACAAAAGAAGGGCATAGTTGATGGGAGGAGGGGTCAGTTCCTAACAGTTCAAAAAATATGTTGCTGTTCTCTCGACGTGATCCAGCTTTCGCAATAGAGTGATAATATTTATTATTACCAAAATAAAGAGCAAACAATCGTCAGTACCTAGGCATTCATTTGGTGACGCCATGTTGCCATGTTTCAGCTATCTAGAGTGATAAAACCTAGGAGCTCTCCCGTACCGTCGGTATAAATAATGTGACAATGATAGAATATCAAACAAAAACGCCAGATACCCAACCAAAGAGTATCAGCTCTGTTCTGTGTTCAAAGGGCCGATGTTTGTTTTAGTTTGGCGCTCGATCAGAGCGATGTTCGTGGACACAAACGTCGTGTTTAGCGGTCCTGTTCGTCCTCGTCCTGCATGGGTGTAAGCAGTTGGCCTGGCTGGCTGTACCAACATCAGGAATTTACCGAATATAGTAGGACCTTCTGATTGATAACAAACCCTGTCATTCAGATTTTGGGAAGATAGTTTGGTAATAAATCTGACTTTGCTAAAGAAAAATAATGCAAAGTCACAATATTTTTTCTTGAAGCAATGACTCTCCCGAGGTGGTTTTCGTGCAAGCTCACCCTGACAAGTTACTGCGGTATCCTGCGCAACATGTACGCATTATGACACGGGAAGTCGTTCTCAGTTCCCTGCTCCTAAATGGGTGGTTCAAAATGGATCAGGTTAACATTTAAACTAATTATCACGTGACCCTTTCAGCGCTAGTGATTGGCCAAGTTCATGAGAGCTTCTACAGCGTAGCATCTCGGAGGGAATTGTCGGACAGTGCCATATCCCCAATACTGAACTTCATCTTTTCGACTCTCAAAACTTTGTTGAATTTTTTACATATTTTTCTGTGATAACCGTGTCCTGTATCATTTTTTCTATGTATATATAGTGGCAGACTTTATGTTCACTTTTAAATTAGCCCAACCTCGTCATAAAGATTACTGATTGAAACATGTAGGTTGCATGTACCGCTTAGAATCAAAGTTAGTTGTGAATGTGGTCTTTTTTTTCGATTTTCTTTAAAGAGAAAAAGACACCTGAAAATAATTTTTGTATGTTGGGTATTTGAGACCACCCCTTGGTATATATTATTGTCTCTATGTAATAAACTTATACATGAGGATTTAACACGTTTCATACTATGTTTACACTAGAATTTGGCCTTGTAAGCTAACAAATGTGTTCAGGCTGGATTTTGATCATATCTATATTTTTAATATATTCATAAATATTATCATAAATCAGATTAAATGCATGTTTTTTTGCATATAAACATTCAAACAAATTTATTAGATCACATCGCATCCTTATCCAACATTATTATCAAAGACCACATATACTAAGGGGTGGTCCCAAATACCCACGATACAAAAATATTTTTCAAAACCCTTTTCTCCTCAAAGGAAAACTCCCCCAAAAAATAATATAAAGACTAAATGTGCAAATGAGTTTTCCCTCTCTTTCACCTATTTTGGGATCATTTGTATGTTTTCTTCTCCTTTAACGACTGAACATTGCTACAATGGCATATTAATCATGTATTTATTTGATTGGAGTTCTACGCCATACTTAAGAATATTTTACTTACACAATGGCAACCAGCACAATGATGGAAGGAAATCGGGCAGAGCCCTGTGGAAGCCCAGGACCATCCGCAGGCTGCTGAAGACCGCAACGGAATACCATAATCATGACTATTGTTTAATTGTCTAGGACAAAAATGCATTGATGAAAATTTCGTGAACACTCCAACCAAATGAGAATTTGTGGACATGCTGTTAATGAGCTAATCTGTCGCAGGTGTATAGCTATTTCGTTCATCTTGAATGATTCTGCTGAGCTAAGTTGTTACTAGAAAAAAAAAGAGTCAGCACCAAGAATAACATTCTATGATATTTATTTATCTATAAAAAAAGTAAATGAATTACAGTACATGTGACCACATTATACAGTTTTGCGTTGTTTGTCTTTAAAAAAAATACATGTTAAAAGACAATCGGAAATTTTGTATTTCAGGTATTTTTTTATTTTTTATTGTGGTCTCCCAACCTGCCATTCCTAAATGCTTCTTTTAAAAACTGTTTGGCCGATCTTCATTGGCCAGTTGGCTTAGAGTATGAATTAAGAACAGCATTGTGTAATATTAATAAATTTATGATGTACTTACATCAAAAGGTTAGTTTTTATCTTATTGCATAAAACAGCATAAGCCTATGGAGGTTGTTTATGAGGCTATTACATCCACAAGGTCCTCCGTGGCCGAGATGGTTAGCGTGACACAGCGGCGCAATGACCAAGGGGCCTCTCACCAACGCAGTCGCTCTTGAGTATAAGTCCAGCTCATGCTGGCTTCCTCTCCAGCCGAACGTGGGAAGGTATTTCAGCAACTTGCGGATAGTCGTGCATTTCCCCCGATCTGTACTGAGTTCTTCCCTACCGCAATGCTGGCCGCCGCCGTGTAAGTGAAATATTCTTGAGTACGGCGTAAAACACCAATGAAATAAACAAGTAAATAAATTTTACATTCGCTAATAATTTTTGACGTCGGCAATAAAAACTTTTAGTGAGGCTTTCCTCTCGCCTAATCAAGACACTCCAAAACTAAAACACATCGGAATCCGTCGATACAATATAATGTTTCTGTATGAGATTACCTTCACGATTGTCTAAATGAAGCAAAGAATACACTTTTACACGAAATGAGGTGCTTGGAAGCATACTTGAAAAGAAACTACAAAAGGACAATTATGGCTTTAAGAGAAATGAAAAAATAAAATTTTTTGTGGTTGGGAAAAATCAGAAATGACGTCATCGATGAACATTATAGGATTGCTGCACCAGCTTAGCGCACCCAGTTCAGACTCTGCCCCCAACAAAGTTGTTTTGACAGCTATCACCGCTGACATTACCATAGCAAGCTACATAATTTCTGGACCGACCTCTTGGGCCTTAGCAAAACTGTAGTCTAACGCCATTTTTACTCCCCAAGAAGAAATCTGAAAAACCGATTTGTATTCCTGTATGTTAGTCTGTACTCTGTATATATACTCTGTAGGAAGAAATGAAAGCCAATCGTTTCATGTGGCATTTTTGGTCGTGACATGTTTGCCTATCTACCTAGCTGCCTGAATAAGATAACTCTTGAGATGAAAAAATGTGATAAATATGACGACCCGGTTACGTTAGTCTGTGTAGAGGCCTGTACGAACACAATTGAATGAGCTCTTAGTTATGACGGCTGACTGACGAGCATTTTGCAATGGCGCTACCATAGCCAATGAGGAAAATCCGATGCGTAGTTATATCTTGTTACTAGAAAAGTACTCATAACACACTGCCTCATATGGGAGTAGCTACATCTTAATTATCCAAAAAGGAAACAAATACATTTAGTCTTCTGTGCAAGTTGAGTGCCATCCGCTATTCGATAGGACATCATTTGACCAATCAAGGAAACGTCTTCGACATGAATTCAAGGCCGAAATGCAGCTGGGAAAAAAGCTTATTCGTTGGCTGTTAGAAGCATTCTGTGAACTGAGGGTATTGCCCCATCTCACTGGCGACATTTGACGTTTTGCAGTGACATTTGACGACCTGCAGCCATGTCTATCAATCTTCAGCGACATTTGACTATTTGCAACGACATTTGACACTCTGCAGCGACATTTGAAAGTCTGCAGCGATATTAAGTGTACTTCCAAATAGCCCGCGAGGGTGATGGTAGAATGCAGCTTTACACATTTCTCCAGTGACATTATAAATATGGTGCAGGCTTAAAAGAAAAGTCAACTGTTAATTTAACCTTAGTTATTTAGGAGGAAGGCTGCAAACAGCCGTGGGGAATCCCCGACGATCCGCAGGTCACTGGCAGATCTTCCCACGTACGATCGGGGATAAAGAATGCATGAGCTGGACTTGAACTCACAGCGACCGAAGAGAAGCATCGCATGCTAGTACTGTATAATATTCGGCCGCAGATTCCCCATCACCCAACCCCTCCCTTTCTCCTGAACAGCTTTGGGGAACTCCCTGTACTTAGCTGCGAAATAAAACTGTCATGGAAAAGTTGGTGGTTACATAAATACTTTCAGTGATGGTTCCAGAGGGGCGAGTGGGCAATAGTTTGTCAAGAATAACGCCTTACACTCAACGGCTCAAGTAGGAAGTTAGCAAAGTCAATTGCACTTGGTGCTTACAGAAATCGACTGATGCCCAATGAAGATTGGGAATTTCGTAGTATCTGACATTTTTCCGTGACTGAGGGGGGCGTTTTGTCGAGATGTCGCATACCTTGGTGTCGTTGACCAAAACGTGCGATTACTTAATAATGATTAGTGACATAAAGTAATGACCTAAGTGTTTTTAGGTAGGAAGCTAAACCTATATCACTGAAGTAAACATATTAATCTATGCGCCGAAACAGACATTCGTACCTCGGCCGTAAACCATTAAAGGACATTCCACGTCAATAATTGCAAGGCCAGTTCCCAAAACGTTTATGGCGCAAACCACCAAAGAACTAAGAAAGTATACAAAGTACGAAAATACGACGGAATCACCCGAAGAAAATGAATAAATGAGTATTGCTTAACGCCGCCTTGGAAATATTTCAGCCATATCATGGTGAACCTTGCAAAGAGAAGCAGTCAACAGTTTTCAATGATTTTAGAAAGACCCGAGGTATGTTTTAAGCGACTGAGTGAAATCAGTATTCAAAGCGTGTACTATGCTAGAGCATCAGTTGTCAATAACAAAATATGTATCTCAGTGGCGCTTTGATTGCAACTGTTCAACAATTCAACGTGGCGATCTAATTCAACACGATGATAACTCCGGGTTAAGCGGAATTAGAAACAATCATGAAGTAGAGTGCCAGCCACAACTGATTTCTCTAAAAAAAAATTGCTGATTTTCTTTGAGGGTAGTTTCCTCAGTTCTTGTGGAGTAAGAGCTCCCACTCGAGTACCGCTTGGGTTCATTTTTACCAACTTTCTCCCACTCTGTCGTTAATTTTTACGCAGCTCTAAACGCTGTGTTAGCTGCTCTAACACTAAAATAAGTGAAAGTCTGCCATTGATTTCCCCACTCTGACGCATGTCTACACGATCGTAATGTCAACCATCCCGGCAGTTTTGTCAGAATTTTGCGATTTTCACGCTCAGCGTTAAGACACTCCAGGCTTAGAATAGTTTGCAGTGTCGTTACACTGCAATAAAAAATTTGCTTTTTGAGAGCACACCCATGAAGGGCGGGATTTTTGGCCACATATCCAGTTTATCGCGAAACGCGTTCGCGACATTGAACTGGCTCCAACACTTATGTTCTAACAACGCCATACTTCTTCAGATGCGTTTTCCGTTGAAAGTAGAAAATAACCCTTCACTACGTCTTTGGCTGCAGCGCGTAGACATTTCTTGAAATAAAATATCTTCTCGTTAGGCGATATACTCTTCCGCCCAACGAGTGTATGAAAAGAATTCCACACAGAGTAAAAAAAGGAACCCCGGTAAAGTTCTTTGGGTCGAAAACGGCCGAAACTTCCATGTTTTGTATAATGCCCGCACAATACTCACCAAACCACGTGATTCTAAACATGGAATAACATCAGCTCTTCCAGGAAGCTCAGCACGGCCATGAACAAATTCTCCTTGTACATTCAGTCATGATCTAATGTCTGTATTATCGCGCCAAACTTGCTGAGTATTTACGGTAGGACGGCTTACCAGGCAACTGGTGACCTTAGCTCCTTCACCTGTCAACGACGACGTCTCGTGACTCGTTATACTACTTACCTTCCCATGTACGTCTTTGCCATTATCATGAGTGGGCTTTTCCGGTGCTCACAGTCATGTGCGTTTTTACCTCAGTTTTTCCAGCACGGTCATGGTGGGTTTTTCCCGCTTCTTGTGCCTGTAAATACCTCTCAACCTAGCGCTCATACACGGAACTTGTGGCTGATTTGCATCTTTGCAAACACTTCCTGAATCCTCGAAACGCGACATCGCGTCAGCTTTCGCCTCCGCCATTTTTAACTTTTTAACTGTTTTGCACGTACACATTCCGCGCGCTTTTGCTCCTCCAAACCCATACATTGAAATTTAACCTTTAAAACAGCCGTTTCCCTTGCAGCCTCCGCGCGACTTAAATCGTAACACGAAGAGGACTTCCTTGAAAGCTGAGTGCTACTCAACCCAACCCAACCGTTTGTTTCGTTTTAAAGAGTTATTTCAGGCATGTGCTCAGAAACATGTTTCATCAGATCGTGAGTATCGTTTCAAAAGCGGCAAATCTATCGCGAATCGCGACCTTTTGTAGAGAAGAGGGAAACCTTCGTATGTATGAATCATCGCAAACGTACGCCAATATGAGATTGTGTTGTTATCATTACGTTCATTGCTCGACCATACTCCTCCAAATGCACATCGGCTTCCCTTCAAACGCGGACTGATCGTTTACCTTTTCATTTGACTAAACGCTTAAACGCCTCTCATCTCCCTGAAGGTTTACTTCATTAAACCGAACGTTTACCTCAGTGTCAGAAGTTTTCACCTGGGAGTGCAGATTTTTCTGAACGAGATATACCTTCCATGGTACGAAATTAATTTTGCCCAAAATACAAATCTTACAAGTGTTGTCTAAACTCATCACAAATACCAGTTACCTCCCCTCCGATAAATTTACTACTTGTATCTCACAATAATACAGCCAGTTACAGTTATCAGTTATGTGTAAACATACACAATGGCCATATTCGTTACTTAAATCTCAGAGTTCTTCCTTTATTTTACTTTACATCTAGAGTGAATAGTACGAACTAATTTCAGTTGATCACTTATTTTACTTACAATCACACCATCAAGTTGACTTCAGATGTATACGGCTTCTGTTGTCATCTATAGCCGTCGCTACAAACCTGACTTATGTATAGTTTAGCTCTCCCTGAATCAGACGGCCTGCACCAGGCCATGTCTCAGTTTGCCGTGTTGTCTGTCGAATTCACTCCGTCTCCGTTGACAGCTCCATCAAGTGAATTGTATGGCCGAGTGTGGCTCAGTCTCTCCTAGGCCTGGGTGTTGTTCACCTTGAGTGAGACGTGGTGAGCATCGTTGTCTCACATTCAAAGTAACGCCTACCACCTCACCACAGACTCAGGAGGGCCACACGATATCACACAGATCTAGACTTACCGCAACGATTCAATATTCCTGCAATATCACTATCAGAGTTTATTTCGGCACGGGGAACAGATGGACTTTGGTGTTTCACTGCAGCTATACTGCTGTTTTGCTAGTTTTGCGGGTGAAATGAAGACAAAGTCTTTCGGTTTTCAGAAGCTCTGTTATTCCCGCGTGAAACTACAAAGAGTTACAAACAGATCAGTCAGAATATATCATTCGATATAACGTCAAATGCGTTAACGTTAACAACCAAAACTGAGCGCCTTGGGTTCTCTTTATCACTTGAAGAAATGACTTCGAAACGACGAATCAGACGATCTTATCGCTACGTGAGAAATTCCACTAAGGGGAGCCTACTCTGCATGACAAATGTCTGTTTATACACTGCATACACATCTGTGTGGCGTTCACAAGTCCTCATTAAATTGTTCCATTTAATTTATTTAATTTTTTTCTGGTTTTCTTTTTTGTTTTTTTTTTTGTTTTTTGTTTTTTTTGTTTGTTTGTTTTATGAATAATGGTATAGCCACAGCCGAACTGCTTCCCACGCCACTGGTCACTGGCCTTTATCATTCAGTCTAGGGGACGTGTAATTTGTGACTATTCAAACATTTAGAAAAAGAAAAAACGCTGTCATAGTTGACAACAGTAGATTTACAAGAGGCCCTATTCCACCGGTAAAGTGTGACCATTAATTAGCCAACTATCATACTGTCGACGCTGCTCTTGTTTTACTCTCTATGCTGTACGATTTATATTTGATTATATTTGTTTGTTATATCGTTGCCTACAGGGTTTTTGATCGTGCCAATGAATTAAACAAAGGTATGTAAATGCTTGTTTTGTGAAATTTACTGTATTTTTGTCTAATTAACTGCAAAGTGGGTTTTGTGGCAAATGGTGTACGACAAGGCGGAATTTCCCCCCGTGTTTGTTTTCAATATATCTTCATGACTAGGATGTCTAACTGTCAGATGCTGGAGTTGGCTGTGATGTCTGCGGAATGTTTTGAGACCATTTACTGATGATATGTGCCTCTTGTGGTTTCTTCTCATCTTCTGCCTCTGCACTTCAAAAGCTCGTGGAGTGTTGCTCATGACATGCTGAGTTTTATGGTATATCATATAATTATAGCCTGCGGGTGGTCGAGGTTTCCCCCGAACTCTGACCAGTTTCCTCTAATCACAAATCATTCTGTTAAACACAACACACATATTCTATTAATTCAACATAACCATTCTGTTAGACTATCATGATTTTATGTTGTATATGATTGTGTTTTATCACATACGTATGGCCGTTACAATACTGATAAAGAGGCATCCGATATTTTTTAGTATATATGCATCCTCTGAAAACAGGGACTACTTTCAATGTTTACATTCTAAGCGCCCTCTACCGGGGAAAGCTGTGCACTAACATCGGAATTTGATGTGACGTGGCTACAACAACAACATTAAACATTAAAAAGAAAACAGATGTAATGGTCTTCGTTTCAACACACAAAAAAACGTCAAGCATGTTCCCTACAGCATGGGGGAAATTATGTACCTTTCGAGACCAAAACTTCCCAACATTTGATCGCGGCTCAAAAATTAATTTCTTATACGCATCAACCATAGTTAACACCGCGACGTTGCGGTATTTTTTTAAGCTCAGTAAAAATATGACTGACCTTCTTGGTGAAAATCCTTAACTTTGTCCTCTAAGCAACGTAAACACTGTGTCACTCAGATATATATTGACGTGATGATCAACCCCATACAGTCGTTGATCGCGTTTCACTCAGAGTCGATAAAAATTTGTCCCATAAGTCCGTAAAAACATGGACCCAGTTTCTTTCGTCTTCTCATCTACTGAATGTTAAACAGTGAAAATAGCAGATATATTTGGCGCTCACACACTCACGACAGCCGTTTCATCATTATTTTTCTACCGGTGTGAAATGACGAATGTAGGCCTACATTGCGCGTTTGGAAAATTTCCAGTAGAGTCACACACGATTTGTGACTACAGGGCGGCACGAAGTTGATATTTTCAATAAATGTAGACTTTACATCACTGTTGTAGAGCCAAACTTAGAGTTCAGCCATTATTATGTATTGTGGCCATTCCTTCAAACAAGATGAGATTTTAAACCATACCGCACGTAGAAACTTTGCTTGGATAACGCACATTGGCCTCTTAGCTGGTTCCCTGTTCCTGACGCCAGATGGCACTGGTCACATTCAAGGTGCGCAGAATACGTCAAGGAAGCAGACTAGTTTTTCTCACGTGACTACAGAATGTTCACTATATTGATTTAAATTGATTTTAAGTAGTTTTAGATTGAAACTAATGAAATAGGAATTCAAAGAACATAATCATATTCGAGCTGAAGAAACTGTGCTCATTTATAGATAAACTAGGCCTACATTTGTTGGTGCAAGGGCCCCAGTTCTGGGCAAGCCGATCTACTGATTGACGAAATCCCGTGTGCGTTTATTGCGCAAAAAAAAAAGTTATATGATAGATAGATTTTCATAAAAGTGAGCGTATGGCGATGTTGTATCAGCTCTTGCTGTTCGAGCTCGGCTGATACGACAAGCTGACCTCAGGCAACTTTACCTGATACATCACCGCGGATCACACATTTTTACGGATAATCTCTATATAAAAACAGAATATATTCTAACATCATCCAGACAACAGGACTTTGTGTTAAATTAACAGTTTAATATTTTTAGTGCGGTCGCAATTAAATGAGTTAGAATCTGATAACTGTTAGGGCCGTTTACATCATACATTTCCTTATTGCAAAGTGGTATGCATATACAGTAGCAAATAGCGTTCACTTTTCATAAGGGACTGAGTATTACGGTTAGACAAAGAGTGAGAGGGAGGTTGGGCGTTCGTGTGTGAGTCAGTGCGCGAGCACGGCGCAGTGACCCAGGAGCCTTCCAAAAATGTGGTCGATGTGAGTTCAAGTCCCAGCTCATGTTATCTTCCTCTCCCGAAGTACGTGGGGTAGGTCTAACAGCAACCTGGGGTTGGTCGTGGGTTCGCCCAGGCTCTCACCGGTTTCAATGATGTTGGCCTTTGTATGAGTGAAATAATCTTGAGTACGGGCATAAAACACCAAGTAAATAAATAAATATAACTGAAACCTCGTGGATTTCATAAAAAAATGAACTGATGGCGAAAACCAAATTTACAAAGAGTTCAAATCAATTTATTTTGCCAAACCAAAAACAGGATGACTGAAGTTTAATATATCTAAAGACAAATGACTTTAGATACTGAAAGTCTTGAGTAAGAACAAACAAAGCAGCCCTCAATTCATTTTATAAGTGAACAAACCAGAGCAGGGGTAGAAAAATAGCCATTCCATCTTGGTTATGTTACGACCCAGACTGTCTGTATTATAAAGAGATGGCTTGTTCGAAATACACGACAGTTTAGCCGCACAAAAAAGTAACCAAAACCAGCAGATTTTATTTTGCAACAATTTATTAGGTTTAACAAGAACAGATAACAAGACTTTTACAAATACTAAAGTACTTAAGTTTAACAAGAAAGGATAGCAGTGTCTATACAAATACTAAAGTGCTTACATGTACAACGGTGTCAAGTCCAAACGGACGCATATACTCCACAATGCTTAAAAATTGCACAGAGGCAATATTAATAAGAGGAAAATCCACAGTATAACTGAGTGTATGACGAAATATACACAAAATTCCACAGACAGGGTCCGTGTACTAATAAGCACTGTGTACACAAGAGCACAAATTAAATATACAAGTTCAGACTGAACAAGTGCTCGGTGGAGATAGGATATAACAAAGTCAGAGGCTATAAAGACACCAAAATTCAGCACAAAAGGCCTACTAAAGAAACACACAGCGAAAGCATCCAAAACTCTCAATAACTCTCCTTTCTCCTCCTTGACTTGTTTTCATAGGTCTTATATAGACTGGTGGAATTTTCTAGAATAAGAAAATTCTTGAACACTTGTTGTAAACAAACAGGCCCCGAACTGAGCGTATTCTGGAACATTCTAAGGCAGAGGAAGATAGCAGGCCCTGAACTCAGCATATGTAAACAGTGGCTAGCTAAATTTAGAAGCTGACCGCAGTTGTTCACACAACAGTTAACAATGGGCAGAATATACAAAAAGTTGATAATTTTTAAAATCAGTCAATATCAAAACAAATCAATATCGCGTGTGGCCACCCTTGCTTCAATACTTGCAAAAACTCTCCGAGGCAGAGGAAAAGTCAGTGGTGTGATGAGGTGACGTGGGATTTGTTGCCATTCATCTTGGAGAGCGAACGCCAGTTCTTGTCGGTTGGCTGCAAGGTGCGGCGTCGTCTTACTCGACGACCCATGATATCCCAAAGGTGTTCTATGGGGGACATATCTGGGGAACGTGCAGGCCTCGGCAAGACGTTGACGTCGTTGGTGTCCAGGAAGCTCTGCACAACTCGGGCTGATATGGGATCTGGCTTGTCATGCTGGTACAGGACACCACGTGGCTGCTGTTGAGGGAATGGCAGAAAAACAGGACGTAGAGTTTCATCCACGTAACGTTGAGCAGTATTGTTGCCGTAGATGAAGACGAGTGGTGTCAGTTCTTCTCCACAAATCCCACCCTACACCATCACGCTGCCGCCACCAAACGGTACCACCTCCTGGAAGCATGATGCAGCTGTTCGTTTGCCTCATCGACGGTAAACTCGCTGATTGCCATCGGCTTGGAACAGGCAGAAGCGGCTTTCATCAGAGAAAACAACACGTTGCCAATCACGTCGCTGCCAACGGCATACAATTCGAGGCCATCGCAACATCTGGCGACTATATTCGGCTGCCATCGCAATGATCGATAGGCCCTAATTCCGTGAGCCATGAGTCTCGTGGACACGGTTTGCCGACTGACCGGGTGACCTAAGGCGTTGATTGACGATGGCGTCACTGTCAGGAAGCGGTTCCTTAGTGCGCAGGTATCTGGGCGTAGTTACCCCTAGGCCTGCCTATTCTTGGCCTGCCCGATATCTGCATTGTCTGTCTGTAACGTTGCATTAAGTTTGACACAGTCACACGAGAGCAACCGAAGGTCCTTACAATGTGGGCATGGGTGGCTCGCATGGATACCATACCCAGGGCCCTCTCGCGTTATTGTGGAGCCAATCGAGGCGTTACTTTGGTGGTTTTTAGTCAGTGTGCAAGTCCAGTACACGTTTTTAACGTTTTTATACACTTATTACATGTACAGTTATGGCCATCCATGGGTCACGTGATTTTTCAACTTTCTTCGTTGTCTCACAACAAATTCGTGTGGGCGAATATGACGCTTGTCGCACATGGGAGCATGCTTCCTGCCATGTTTTCCTACAATAATTTGGGTATTAATTTGCTGAAAAGGCTGGTTAAATTTAACTTACAGGAGTAGTAAAAGTTGCGTCAGTTTATATTCCAGATATGTTAATAGGAGCATTCCCATATTTACGTGAACATCACGAATATTTGTAATGTATGCTTAAACAAATTACATAGTTATTTTGTCAGATATTTTCTTACTTTTCTACTCCTTCACTGAAACCAATTAGATGTCATACAAAATAACCTTTAAGGTACATTCGCATATTCATCCAAATGTGATATGTATCTACAATTCTGCTTAAAATCTACAGAAAACCAATTTTTTTGTTAACTACCAGTAAATATGTACGGACACGTGACGCAAAAATCCCCACGTTTCGTAATAAGCTTTTACAAGGAACCAATCCAGTGTTCAACAAACAGTGCAGTTATATTTTTATTTAAAATCCTAGTAATTGCTAAAAGTCCTAGTAATTGCTAAAAGTCCTAGTAATTGCAAAATATCCTAGTAATTGCTAAAAGTCCTAGTAATCGGTAAAAATCCTAGTAATTGCTAAAAGATTTCTGATCTGTGCTGGTACATCTCAGAGCATTGATTAGAACGTGATAGCTGGTAAAGGGCCCCATTTAACAGAAGTAGCTCAGCCTTTGCCCTTTATTGGTATGCAAAGCTATCAAACAGGACAAAAAGTCTTACGGACAATTCACTGTGTCACTAAAATAATATATCTCAACCTGTTCTCCTATATATCTATTTTGAAGGTAACGTGCCACTTTGTCGTACACTCAAGTAATTCCTATAGGACACTTGTCGTCATATTTCGTCAATAGCTTCAAGAGTACTAATCATGTTTTTGGCTGTCACTGTGTTCTGTTGGACAGCTGGTCCGCAAAAGTGCCCCTTTCTATTAAAAAAAAGCAGTTTTACTTGAACTGTAGTCAACGAATGTTGTCTTCTGTTCCAAGAAAGGAGTTTACAGTGACACTCAAGGGGATCAACTTAAGCTCCAGTTGTTTGGAAAACATTCGAAACAGGACATTTTTAAATGTTTCTAACGTGGAACATTTGGATCTTTCAAGCAATCCTTCAAACACTTTAGAACCAGCGACTTTTATCTTTAAATATATCGGAAACTTTTTTTAGACTTTACTGCCAAAGTATTCACTCCTGTGTTGATCGAGTCCGTGGTAAATCCATAAGAGATACAAGTCGTTCGCTACTTCCATCAGGCCCACAGTTGGAAAGGTATCGACCAGGCATTCAGCAAGCTGAAAAAAATCTTAAGTCTTTGGTTCTAGATTTTCCGGAATATCTTTTATTCGGAGTAGCTTTTCAAGCTTTAAAAGAGCTAAGTGCCATATCTTCATCGGGACGTGGTGAATGCAGACACGATTGCAATATGTGCGCTCTTAAGAATAAAACATTTGAAAACATTCGAAAGACACCAGTGGCTAAGATAATGTTGATCCAGTTTGGGATTCTGTTCATCGAGATGGGAATTTTCAACCGCCTTTCGTTATTGAAAGTGTTAGACTTAAGTTATAACACCAATCTGGGACTGCACCGGGCTCTAAAAGGTCAATCATTGATAGATATATACCTGGTGATGCTAATAGGAGATCTGGCGAGCAAAGATTGCGTCTTGATTCCGGAAGTCTTTGTTTATTTTAACTCCATATGTGTTATATCTCATAATTACATTTCACTTTCAGATGAACTGACTCATTCTGCACGTATCATGTTTACTTGCTTGGAATTTCTGAGCATGTCTTTTAATACAATGCCACAAATGCCAATCGATTTCCTTTCCTCTCTTTAACCTTCAAAACGTTACATGAGTGGATTGTTTTTCCTGAAAACATAAGCAGAGTTAACTGGTTCTACATGTACATAAGGGTCAACTTCTACCCAAATTCTAGTCTACAAGACCTGAATATTGCTTATTATAACGTTAAACTGTTCTGAGGCACTTATATACGGCCTAAGCAATCTTACTCACCTCGATATGTCTGGAATGCCGTTCAGATACATCGCGCCGACGTATTTTAAGAATGTAGAAAATATCACGACGCTTAAAACTTCCGATGGGTCAAATATGGATATTGCCTTTAAAGCAGCAAGAGTTCCGTTTGACTTTGTTGTCTAGAAAAAAAAATCGACATCTCATCCAACGAGCTGTTTGACTTACACCCCGCAGTGTTTAACACCAACAGACGCTTGCGGATAATGAGTCTGGCGAATAACAAGTTTCAGCGTCTACCTCGTGCAATTTAGGTTTAACTCGATAAACTGGACCTATCTTGTAATGCCTTCACCTATTTTCGTCCAAAAGAAAGGGAACTGATCGACAGATGAATAGCATAATCAGAATCGTTCGTTCTTCTACTGAGAAACAACCCCTTCTACAGTGTACTTGCTACACTGTGCTGTCCATCCGTTGGACTCTCCAGAGGAATGACAGCCTGAATGATCCTGACAACTACACATGCTTTCAGCCAAACGGAACTTGGGTTCCTCTCTCCACTTTTGGAGAACACTTAGCTTATTTTGAAGTGAAATGTGCCAGCCATACTTATCTGATAACATCGATGGTAGGTATGATGAGTTCACTTCCGTTATCCTTGTTGCTTACTGCGATGTATCGTTACCGATTAAACCTCTGATACTGGCTGTGTACTAAACTGACGCCCCCAGAGAACATGTTTGTTGACCATTAGTATATCTACGATGCCTTTGTGTCCTATTATTCAGGCGAGTACAAAATGGTCATCCTGAAAACTTGAGTTGGTTGAAGATAAAGGCCGGCTATGTGTTCATGACGATTTCATTCCCGGCAAGCGAATTCATGAAAACATCGTGGACAAAATGAAGAAAAATTCTGTTAACCAACCATCAGCCAAGGATTCCTCGAGTCTCGATACGGTCCTCTAGAAATCGAGTACGCCGGCATGAAATGTCTGGAGGAAAGCAGAGAAGACGTCATCATCTGTGTGCTGATGGAGGATATCCCAGTTCGTCAGATGTCGAAAGCGCTGAGAAATCTCTAGCACAAGACCTGATAATTTTTGGTGGGTATGTCTGTGCATAGATTGAGCCGTTTTATAGCTTCTTGGGTCTGTTTATTTTCTGAAAATATCCATTTTGATGAAAAATCGGTAAAATGCTGTCCAGTGTAGGGTAACATGTGTATAGGCATCCTGAAATGAACAACATGCAACGTTCTAGTATTCCTACGCTTGAAAATGGAGACGTTCAGAGCAGAAATTGGTGCAAAAATTGAAAGTTTCAGTGTTTAGCGAAAACGGAGCCTGTCGAGTGTGGACAGGACCATTGACGAGGGATGGTCGATATGGCCTTGCCTCCTACAAAGACCCCGTCACACATCGATGGAAGAAGAAACATATCAGTAGACTTGTTTATATGGCCAGACAGGGGCTGTCACATTTAGATCCCAAGCTTGATTGTTCGCACGTATGCCACAACACACGCTGTGTAAATGTGGACCACATAAGCTTGGAACCGCATGGTGTTAACAATAAAAGGCAGCGCTGTCTCGTCCATGGGCAGTATGCAAGGTGCATGCTGCATTTAAGACTGAGCAGGTTGGTTTCCCCTCATTAAAAATAATAAATAGCAGATGTGTTTCAGGTTTTGCTCAATTTCTGTTATCATTTTTTAATTTTTTTCATAAGCGACAACAGCAGTGACAAATTATATACAAAACTGGCGGTTACAAATATCTAGCGTATGTGTGATCTGTTGGGGTGTTATCCAGTTGTCCTTTGGCATAGTCAGTTTTCTCTTCTGGATTTGAAAGCCTGTACTCAATGTGCTGTCGGAGTTTTCTGGCTGTATTGCGGAGTGATCTCCCCTTAACTGTCTGTTGCTTCTTATAAACCTTGTGGTACTGGTTCACCCTTTCAATCTGCTGTACTGTTTTCTCGGTCCTAGGTGAGATACTGGCGCCGACAGCTTGGAGATTGGCAGCCGTGGACTTGTCCTGGCCATTGTTAAGTCTGTGGACACCACCCTTCCCTCCATATTTCTGCTGTAGTTTACATTCTTGGGCAAGGAGACGCTGAGTGATCTGTTGACAGCTTCGCACTTTTGAGTGCTTGTGTTCATCCGGAGACTGGCGACGGCTGTCTCGCTCAATCTCATGTGCAGTACTTCGGTCAATAGTTTCCTGTCGTTGTCATCCATGTTGGAAGGGCAGAGTTTACTGGTGGATAAAAACAGGGACCTCTCCCACCAGCTGCTGGTTTCCCCTCTGGAGCAAACCACACTGTTCCTGCGGCATTTGGAACAGTCCCCACCGTAACACCTGACCATTGCATCCACAACCCTGGCTAGGTAAGTTTTTATTTTCCTCATGTCACCAATGTGCTCAGATATAAGTTGAGAAAATGTCAAGCTACACCTGGCCTTAACATCCTGACTTAACACCTTCTGTGCTTTCTTCCTGGCTTCCCTCGTTCGGCCCTGTCCTTCGAACATGGCATCGCTGAACTTAGCCTGGTTACATTTGTTGAACTGGGATCTACCTAGGTGCGTGGGGTCTGCTAACCGTTGAACCTCCCACAGTGGCTCGACCAGTCGGATGCCGTCCTCCACTCCCTTGGCTAACCTGGAGTCGCCGTCCGTGGTTACGTGCTTGGCTAAAACACCTTGCCTCGCCAATCTCGTTCCCCATATTATACTCGGACTAGGGGGCATGTGGGTTTGTGTTCGCTGTGCACTCCTCGTGTCCTCCAGGGCACTTTACTTGGAAGCCGTTTCCTCTCAGCCAGGCCCCAGTCCAACACAATTTATTCTTCAGTGCTGCGAAGACAATGTATTGCTTGTCTGTTGATGTCTCCACAGCCAGTGAAAAAAATGGCTTGTGAAGCATTCTGGCCCGGTTTCTTGGGACTGGTTATGGTAATGATGTTGTAGCGAGTGTCTGTGGCCAGATCTATTGTGCTGTCATCCTCTCCTCTTTGCCTTTTGTATGCCTTTACCTCTTCCACCTTATTTGCCATATCCTCTCTGTTCAGCTTTGCGATTGCAGATGCGACATGGTTTGCAGTGCGATGTATGTTCCTACGAGTGGCCGGCGGCACGTCCATCGCTGCAAATAGGAGTCTGGCTCGGGTGTTCCCCACTGGTGTGTCCTGGAGGCCTACCTGAAGAGCTCGGTTCACCGCCGCAGCTTTTTGGCCAGGTCTCTTGCATTCTACCTCTTTGTAGAATTTGTGGCAGCCAGATACATAGTCACAGTCACAGTACGTAAAACTGAACGCCCAGCCTAAACCCCACTTTTTCTCTACAGCCATCTCTAACCTGGGCAGTGAACAGTCGTCCTTGGTCTCACTGTGCTCAAGCATAACTTTGTTCCATATTCACACCATTTTCTGTATATCTATGAGTCGCATTCCTTCAGCAGCCCATTCCCGCTCATGTGTATCTCTGTCTGATCCAGCTGTGGAATCTACCTTGCACCGTCTTGGCCGCTGTATTCTCTTTGTGTCAGGCTGGTGTGTTCTTACAGCCTCTTTTAAAGGGTTTCATCATGTTATTCAGTGGGGAACTGGGATACTAGTCTTTTCTTAAGTCCTATCCACTGAAAAAGTGCCTGTGAGCAGGTCTTCATCACCTTTGATACCCCCTACCACACTGTCAGTCAATTTTTTTAACAAAGTTGCTGAAGTAAATGTCTTATATTTTGACATTTAATTGTCATATAAATTGCCTATATTTTGATGTATGCTTTGATACTTTTGGCTTGTAACTTTGATATTTAAAGCTGCTCTGAGTAGAAAAGTCTTCTTAAAAATGTATATTTCTCTAAATGGTTGCTTTTGAAAAGTCTAAAGTGCTTTGTCAATGTGATTTTTTTAACTTTTCTTGCAGATAAACATCTTGTCTTTCCAAAGCAGTTGACCTGATGGAGAAATCTTGAACGGTATATGCACTGCAAAGCTTCAAAGTTTACCCTTCACAGTTTTTTTAACCTGAAAAAAAGACACATGTCCAAGATGGGGGTATCCCAACTTGAATTCATCCAACTCCAAAGTTTTTGCATGTATCAAGCCCTAATTTTGCCTGTGAGGTTCAGAAGTGTCAGGAATTATGTGGTGCAAAAATTATTGATTTTGAAAAAAATTGGCTGGTGTGATAGGACACAGACCCCCATTACAACTTCCGTTTTTCGGTAGTTATGTGAATTTTAAGGTATAAAGTTCTTTTTTGCTCCCAGGTTTCCATTTTTGGTGCACAGGTGCATGCTTGGTATTAAAATGCTGGAAAGTGTCTAAACTTTGAGGAGGTATGAGCTTTATTGATTAAAGTTTGATTTTCTGGGTGAGAGGACACAAGGTGTGAGGTAGTGGTGAGGCTGCCTGCATGGAAAGATCCAGATTTTGACGGTCAACCTATGTCAAGATTTTTATGGCTTGTTTCTCCCAGGCTGGGCCAGGTATGCACCAAAGCTTATTTGCCAAGGAATGTTTGGGACTGAGCTACAGCGCTAGACGTTAACATTGTCGCTTATGGAAAATTAATGGGGGTCCGAAGCCACCTTTACGTACGAGTCAAATTTGTCCTACGATCGCGATTGTAACTTCAAAACTTCACCATTGCCTCACAATTCCTTTTGGGCAAGTGGCTGTATGATTTCTGGAGTATGCTTATACTGTCATACAAAAAAGTGTATTTATGCTTTTGGGTCGTCATGAATTAAAAATATCCATAGACGTGCTTAAACAGCAATCAAATAAATAAATGGATGTTAAACACGTACTTCCCAGCTTCTTTTTTAAGTATTTTACTTTACCACATTAATTTTATCTTCTTCCTGCTTTGTCGTTTGTAACTCAACCTTCCGTATGTGATTTGTATATATGCATTTAAACACTTATGTCTCTATGCCAAATTATTAATGCGCGTATTCAGATCCCAGTGGTCTTCCTCATTATGTAAGGTATCACTGACATTGCCTGAATTTGGGTTTCCTGTTGAGCGTATTATATGACCTACCCGTACAAAGAATTGTCCTTATTCAGGGTTTTAATTTCCTCAATTCCCACATTAGTTACCCAAAAGATAACTGCTTTGCGAAAAAAAAAATAGTAAACTGAAACATGAAAACATTTTGATTTTAATTTCAATGAGAGCATGATTTAATACTTCCTTCTATATCGGTGTAATGGGTTACAATTTTTTAAGTAAGGTGATTACGTGAGAAATATAATACTGGTTCAGTAGGAACATTTGTAGTTAGAGTATGTGCAGGGAATCAGCGGAAGCCTGGGGATCTCAGAATTAATCCATTGTGAATCTCTGTATTCCATTGTTCACAGTAACTTATTCTGACATGCCCTCTTTGGATTTATCAATTTCATTCGTCTTTAACGCCGTACTCTATAACTCTGTCGTCACTGTTTTAGTTTACTCTTTACGCTGTGTCTTTAATACACATTTTTCATGAACTTCAAATGAACTGATTTATACTGACATATTTTCCATGAACTTTAACTGAACTGATTTATACTGCCATATCTTTCATGAACTTTAAATGAACTGATTTATTGTTGCACATATATCTTGATTCGCTGCAACATATTCACTACCAAATTTTCACTGAGTTGAATTATGTTGCACGTTTATGATTTTTCTTTCATTATACTTTATTACAACCTTGTTTTATTTGGAGTGACGTAAATTCCCAGGAAGGAAAAAGCCTGGTATTTCTCTCGAAGTTAATTTCTAAGTAATTTTTCACACATGTTTTCTCTGTGGATGCCTACAGCATACCGGGGACTACATATATCATCTACAACACTGCGTCAACGGCTTGTTCACATTTTCACTTAGTTTTATCCGGAGTAGACTAAATCTTCATACATCTTGTACAATGTCTTCTCTTCAATGTGTATCATGCACATTTTTGTTCATTATTATGTAATCTTGTATTATTTGTTTTCACAAATGTGCATCATTTTTTTTCATTACTGTATTGTATATCTTGTAGAATTTTTGTCAGCACTGTGTATTACGTATACTTACTGTTTTTCATTATTGTATATCTTGTAGAATTTTTTGTCAGCACTGTGTATAACGTTTAGTTACTGTTTTTCATTATTGTATATCTTGTAGAATTTTTTCAGCACTGTGTATCACGTATACTTAGTGTTTATCATTGTTGTATATCTTGTAGAATTTTTTGTCAGCACTGTGTATAACGTATAGTTACTGTTTTTCATTATTGTATATCTTGTAGAATTTTTTCAGCACTGTGTATCACGTATACTTAGTCTTTATCATTGTTGTATATCTTGTAGAATTGTTTTCGCTATAGTGTATCATGTATAAGTTTTTTTCATTATTGTACATCTTGTACAATTTCTTTTTTCACCCATATAGTATTGTGTATCTTGTACGTAGTTTTTAATCCGTATACCTTGTATAAATGCCGGGGCCGCTTTCACAAAGTCATTCCCTTGGGGCTTCAGAAAATAAAATTTTGTCCCCCTCATTAATGTTGCCTTAAGACAAACGAGTCCAAATTTCAACTTTCAGTACCAGAAACTAGGCATAGTACAACGTTTTTAAATTTTGACTTAAGTCAGGAAGGGCTTCATGGAATCGGCCCCAGATCTACATATGTATCCCCCGCTATCACTGCTTCTGGAGTCTTGTGACAATAAGCTGTCGGCGACGCTGATCGTTGAAGGTAACCTTCGTCCACCAATATGAAACACATTTCTGTATGTCTCATGTGAGAAAGTTGGTCAGTACCTTACCAAAGATCGATGTTTTTTCCCCTGGCACTTCGGTTACCTCTACTGACCGCAATCGCACACCAGCTGTCAATTATGTATGTTTTGTTAAACAATAATCAAGTAAATATATGTATTTATTGTCAACGCATCTGTGAGAAAGCTCGATGATTTATTTCATTTGTAAGCATTCGCTTGTTGATCGTTCTATGGAGAAGATGCTGGGCACCACGTGTAGTCAAAAAGAAGCGGGTAGATTTTGAAAATCATGCCTTAAAAATATATTACTCTGAGCATTTTTGTTGTGTTTACCGTTTTGAGAAAAGTTGCACAAAAAAGATTTCTCTGTGTAATGGTGGGCAGTGGCGACTGGGGTTCAGGCTGGATTGGCCATACTTTTCATGTATTCATTGAAATATGTCACCAGTATCCTTAAAACCTCATTCTCTGCATAGCTTAAGCAGAGCATAGCATATAGACTACATAGCTTAGGCCAGTGATAAATAGGCGGAAAACGTTCCCTATTCCCTTTTCTCCTTTCCGTTAGTACATTTCCCGACCCATGGAAGATTACCACGCTAATAGATCTTGGTGTTTGATCCAACAAGTTAAAAGGAGGGCGTCAGTCTTCTGTCAAGGGAAAATTCAAAGATCTCGTCCATCTAATAAAAAATCTCCCAATCTCGGTGAGCGGTGCGGTGAGTTTCTCCAATTCTATGCAAGATTTCCTCCACCAGGCAGAAAAGTACAACGTTAATTGTGTTGAGTTTCTCCCAGTCTGTGCAAGCTTTATTTCAAGACAGATAAACGTTAATTGTGGTGATATCTGCAAGGTTTCCCTCACCGACAGACAATTATTAATTGTGGTGACTTTCTCCCAATCTCTGCAAGGTTTCCTCCACCAGACAGACAAACATTAATTGTGGCCTTTCTCCCAATCTGTGTAAGGTTTTCTCCACCAGACAGACCAGTATTATTTGTGGTGAGTATCTCTTAATCTTTGCTAGGTTTCCTCCATCAGACGGAAAAAACATTAACTGTGGTGAGATTCTGCCAATCTCTGCTAAACGTTTCCGCCACCTGACAGACCAACATTAAATGTGGTGAGTTTCTCACCACAATGTCTATAAGCTCTTCACCACCAGACAGACAAAGACGGTATTAATTGTCGAAAGTTCTAACAATTTCTGCAAGGTTTCCTCCACCAGATAGAGCAGTACAGCACTGCACGCTTGACGACCTGCTCTCTGTTCTCCGAAAGATTCTCTCCACAAGACATACGTACAGGCACAAGCCAAGGCGCAGAGATTTCTCCCATCAAGTTTTTGAAGGTTTTCTCACTGACCAGAACAGCATTAATCGTGTTGGGTTTCTTCCAATCTTTTCAATCTTTCTTCCACCAAACAGACCCACTGAGAAGCACCATAGGTGTTGTGGTAAATTGCTGAATTCTGGAAAGATTTCTTCTCATAGACAGACAAGTACTGAACAAGTTGTGAATTTCTTCTAGTTTGTGAAACGTTTTTTCCCATAAACAATTTTTCCCTTGGAAGTTATGGTCCGCTTCTCGGAGTCTGTAAGAGGTAAGTTTGATTGCACAAACAAGTACTGGACTACTTTTTATGAATTTATATCAGTTTGTGTCAGATTTTCTCCTTTATGATTTATTTATCAGTGTTTTACGCTGTTGGAACTCTTTTGTCATCAAAGGTAAAAAAAGTCCTGCTTTATCACATCAGTGGTGAAAAGTGTTAGGCAACCTTTGTAGACATTATTTTACTAATCACCTATCTCACCCTTTTCCAGAGGCACCAATGACAGCTCTGTTCTCTATGAACTTTTCACGTTCACAACCATTCAGATTATCAATCTTCTCTATCACTCCTCAACTCTAAATTACTTCGACACTTTTTTCAGACGCCCATGTTATACTGAATGTGATGAAAAATAGTTGCCTAACATTTCTGACCAGTCACATGGTACAGGTGGACTTTTTATACCTTCAACGATAAAAGAGTTCGAACTCGAAACTCCCCTATTGATCCTTGTCAATGTTATTAAAAAGATCTAATGTATGAAAACCTTAGAGGATAAAGTACCACAGCTTGTAAACCTAATTTCTGTAATGTTAAGGTTAACAGAATTTCTCAGCGCCCCGACCCGTTCTCATTTCTTCTCCGGCCCACAGTAGAACTGGTCGTCAGTTTGATCAACGCACGGAACTCGTCCAAGAAGACAAACTCAACACCGTACTCAAGAATATTTCACTTATACAGAGCCAGGCAGAGCCCTGGGAAACCCACGACCATCCACAGGTTGCTGGAGAACCTTTCCACACACGACCGAAGAAACGCCAGCATAAGCTAGACCTGAACTCAGAGCGTCTGCATTGCTTCGAGGCCCCTAAGTATTTGCGCCTCGCTGGCGTGCGCTGATGTTTTACGCCATACTCAAGAATATTTCACGTAAGAGAAACTAAAACTTCCAAGTGCTCATACCCTCACGTGGGACCAGATGTCACTTATCACACTTTACATGTGTCTAACGACGGAAAACACCAAGCATTCAGATACATTTATGCATGTGTGTGTTCAAATCATTTAATAAAGGACTTGTTCTTTTATCTTTGTATAGAGAAACCAGATGTTGAAGAATGTTTAGATATGGTAATGAACAGAAAAGCGACCCAAAAAGACGATTGTTCACTTTTATTAACGTTGTGGATCACCTTATATATTCAACAATACCAAAAAGAATATGTATATGTCTAAACAAAGTATAGGCATTCTTAAGGGGTCGGCAATACAACTCCATATAAAGATTAAATATACAATATGTAGTCATAATAGTATCTATAGTGATGAAACATATCCCCAAATCATCAACACACTAAAAATACTGTACAGTCAAAATTACCTGTAAGTATTTTAACAATAAAAATCATATCCTCCTATTTTCTCATAACTCTATGTATTTTAACAAGGAAATTCTACCTTCCTAGGACTTATACCTATGTGTGGAACAAACAGCAAAAATATTTAAATACAAACACGTTAAGCAAACTAATGATAATAATGACGAAAAGGGTAATATTTACAACAAAGGCAAACAAGGAAAATATCAACAGGATGTTATAATTTCAGGTGTCAATTTCTCTTTACAGAAAATTGGAAAGAAATATTGAAGACCATATTTACATCTAACTTTTGGCATTCCTTGGACTTCAAGCAATTTGTATTTTTCTCCACATTTAAATACATAACTCTTAGCTATACGAACCACCGTTCATATCGTACAACATGTATGTCAACACTTCTGATTTGTTGTACAAAAAGTCACAGGTCTATGCAGACAGGTCACAGCAAATAAAGTATTTCATGAGATATATGGCAGATATACGTATTTATAGTACGTGATAAAAATCTTCCACAATACTTGTCTGGGAAATTAAACGCACATTTTAAAGGATACATGACATGAAATATTCTTGTACGGCATAAACCACCAATCAAATAAATAAATAAATAAATAAATGAAAAGGAACGTCAAAAGAAAGATTATGGCTTTAATTTAAAAAGACGAAAACAATATTTTTTTCATTATCAAGGAATATTTAATGAGCCGACAGTATTTTCCGGTAATGGTTGAAAATTTTTCTCTCCACGTAGGCTTAGGCTAAACTATAAATAAATCTATTTTTAGACCACAAGAAAAAATTTAATTTATTTAAACCTTTATTGCCTTTTATATGTTATGACCAATTTTAAACGGCATACTAAAAACTAGAAACCAAACGTTTCAGTGACATGTATCCTATAAACAATGCAGTACTTTTTCCCAGAAATGATTTTTTGGGCTCTGGAGGGAATTATCCTTAGTCTCAGGAAATCCATGAGTATCAGGTAACCAGATTACCCAAACATCCTCATCGGGAAGCAGAAATGAACAGAAGATTGCGCAGTTTTGACCCAATTAACCTTAGGTTATAACAGGTTATCAATTTACCTCTTTGAACACAACCTAATCAAAACATGTGGTATAGACACAGACAACACATTAACCAATTTCCATATGAAAACAAAGAACAAGTTACAAAGTGAATCATATTTAAATCTTTTTAAGTTAACCGGCATTGGCCATTGTTGGTTCCTTAGTCCAGGGCCTCAATCAGACTCCTCCAGAAAATGACCTGTTCCGCTTGATCAGCGCTCCACTTCAGGAAGGTGATCTTGTGCCACAGGTTTCTCAGCGCCTTCGGCATGTGACGAACTGGAATGTCCTCCATCAGTACACACAATATAATGTCGTCCCTGCCGTCGCTCAGAGATTTCATCACGGCGTACTCGATTTCTAGCGGACCGTAGGTCGATTCCAGAAAATGTTGGCTAATAATCAGGAGAATTTTACGACTTTCCCTCATTTTGTCAACGATATTTTCGTGGATCGGTTTTCCGGGTGTAAAATCTCTGTCATGGATGCAGAGTTTGAACGAATTTTCAGGTAACTCCAGATTGGGGAAAAGCTGTTGGGAGACCCATTTCCTTTCTTCAGACGTGTAGGCCACGAAAGCGTCAAAAACATACTCTTGCTCAGCGAACATGTCCTTCGGAGGTTGCAGCCTTGTATACAGCCAGTACCTTAAATTTGTGCGATAGCGATACATAACCACAAGCAACAAAATTAACATGGAAACTGTCGAAATAGCAACTACAGATATTATTATATACGTTGAGCTCACACAGTTGACCTCAAAATTCCTAATGTCCTTGCTAAATTCAAGAATCGACATCCACGATCCATTAGACACCAAGCATGTATAACTGTCTACATTATGCAAGTTATCTTTTCTGTTTCCTATCCAGCGGATGAACAAGACGGTGTCACAAGTACACTGTAGAGGATTCTTTCCCATGATCAGTAAAAAAGGTTTCTCTTTACCACCTCTGACGATCCAGCGATCAATCAGTGCAATTTCATCTGTCTGAAGATAAGTGAAAGCATTACTAGATAAGTCCAACCGCTGCAATGCGGGTAAATGTGAAATAGCACTGGGAAGTCGCTGTAGTTTGTTGTTTGCCAAGTTGATATTTAGAAGCCGTTTGTTGTTTTGAAAAAGTCGCGGGTGTATATCAAATATCTTGTTGCCTGACAAGTCGATGTACTCTAAGACATCAAGCATTTCGAAGGACGTCAACGACGAACTGGAAAAGTCTAAGTCAATCGAATTGGATAGCGAGAGATGGGTAACATTTCTTAGATCCTCGAAATAACCCCTGTGTACATTATTACATCTTATGCCTGAAAGATCCAAATATGTTAGACTACCAATTCCCTTAAACACTGACCGTATACAGTTGCCTAGATTGTTGTATGCTAAAGCAAAGTGCCTGAGATTTTCTCCGTTATGGAAATATACAGGTCTGTCCATATAAAACCAATAAGCGATGCCACTCAAGTCGATTTTTTCTAAAGACCGTGGCAAAAATATATCGCCTGGGTTGAAATCTACCGCTCCTTGATGGTTTAACCCCGGGTGAGAGTACTCCACATAGTGACCTCCAACTTTTGGAATCCCAAACCCATAGCTTACGTCAAATGACTTCAAGACCTGAGATTGTATGAAAAATGTTAGGAAAACATATGGAAAACACCGTAATGAATGGTATGACATGTTGAAATGCTCCAGACATTGGCTTAATTTAAGGCCTCCACTGAGGCTCACATAGGTGATGAAGTTTTCGGATAAATCTAACGATTTTATGCACATATTTAGAAGAATAAACATGTCATTAGAGTTTAACACGAACTCGTTTAATCTCTCACACGAGTTGTTGTTTAGACGAGCTAATCTAATTTCTTTCATCTCACGATTGTTAAAAGAACGCAGCGATTTGATGGCTTGAACGAGTCCTAAATTAATGTTGTTTGAAAGATCCAATGTATCTAACGCAGTCAAGGGGTCAAAGGTACCGTTTTCTATGGTATCAATACCACAGTTGATCAGTCGTAGTTCCGTGATGTTCACTTCCCACAAGACGCTGAAGGTAGAATTTCTCAGCGCGCGTAAATTACACTCACTGTACTGTCGCCACCGACCTGCAGTAGAAACGGTTTTCAGTTTGGTCAACTCACTAAATCCTATCCCGAAGACAAACTCAGGGGGAAAGTCGATATACAGTTTGGTTAGGTTCTTCAGCATCTGAAAGGTTGCGTCGATTCCTCTCCACTGTGATACCGGAACGGACATATGTTGCATGCGTATCTCTCTCAGAGCAACCAGCGGCTCGAACAGTTCTGGCGTCAGTACATCTGGACTGAGCGCTATTCCATTTCCCGATAGGTTCAAGATGGCCAGATGGTCGAGTCCACCAAATGCTCTGGTTTCCAGATCAGTTATAACATTGTACGACAGATCCAAATATTTCAAAGCTGAGTTTTTGGAAAATGTTTCGTTTATTATTCTTCTCAATTTGTTGCCACTAAGGTCGATCTCTTCGGCGTTGTCGAAGTGGATATTTTCTGTTGGAATGTGGTGAAGTTCACGGGAGCCACAATCCAGGAAACCACTCACTGAATCGAAGGTACAGGGTAAACTTGCCACTTTCCAAACAGCTGAAATTCCGACCAGAAAGACCAGCATTGCCAAGCCCGTTGTGCACATTTTTTGTCTCGGACAAATCTCTGTAAAAAAAAAAGTCCACAAATGTGAATATTTTGACCCCATTATCGCAGTCAAAAGGCCTCAGAACCAGTTCACAAAGTTTACAAGTTTACAATGAAACGTGAACAAAAGCTTTGTCCAGTGTTTCAAAAATTTGAATAGATTTAGAGAACGTGATTTTCAACCCTGGGATTCCTCATTCACATGTTGATTATTCTTTTGTTGTTTTTGTAGCCCTTGTGAAGAATATTGGGCAATATGTTTTTGGTAAACAGTAATTTGTCGTGAACAGTAGTTTGTAGTACACAATGGTTGTGGGGCATAACAGTTTATCGAGCACCGTAGTTTGTGGTGCGTAGGAGTTCAGTTTAGAGAGTCGTCTGCAGTCCGCGGCACCAGGGAAAAGATGAACTGGCGAAACACGCAACTTACAGGGAATGCATGTATCCATCTCTAGGCTGCTATGGTGTTACAAGTGTTTGAGGGCCTTCAGTTTGGTTTGTCTTTAAGAAAAAAAGAGACGCACCTAATACGGTCTTTTATTAAAGCAGATAGCGATCTTAATTTTTTGCAATACCAGCCGAGTCTTGGTGAAAACTGCACGTCGTTCAAGTGGATGTTCACGCTGCTTTCCTACATACATGTAACCTTGTGGGCAATGCTATTCACGAAAATCTGTCACACTGAGGATTCTGTCACAATGAGGGCTATGTGTGTCATTAAATCAAATGAATGATTGTGGCTTAACGCCATGTTGGCAATCTTTCAGCCACATGGTGGCGAGACCATGAATCAAATGCCGTCAAGGTATTGTAAGGTACGCTGTACGGACTACATCTTTGATGGCAAGGTACCGGCATACTCTGATGCCCCGTCGGCTTGTTTCCTTCATAATTACATATAGGCGACGTTTTTTGAGAACATTGCTTAAGTAATATATCTCTACTATCATAGATTCAAAATAAAACCTGTGTTTGGAGTAAGAAAAACTTCTTGTGCAACTCTTTCAAATGTCTATCTGATGAATCTTACTTTTTTAGCTGTCTTTCGCAAAATATCTAAACAATAATAATTTCAAGATTTTTCAAAGTATTTAAATGTAGTTAAATCAAGGAAGACGATTCATTAATATTTTAGGTAAAGGACAGTCCTCATCGGTATGAATTTTACAAAGATGTATGGTAAGGTTACGTTGATAAGAAACTTGCTTTAGATTTGCAGTCCTAATAAAGTTTTGTAGTTTGATTTGTATTACTCCAATGGCTTTACACGATTTTTCACATGTAAGGATAACACGTCAGTATTCCTCAATCTCCAAACACATAGGAAGAAATGGTCCATACAAACAAAAATCTAAACTTTACTCAGCGACATTGAGACCTATTTTACTTACGGCTCTGTTCAAGCTGAGATTCCCCGATTGTCATTTCTAAACCTCCGTGCTGCTCGTACGCAAATGCAGCTGTTTTATATTACTTTATTTTCTAGAGCCTGCTCTTCCATTTATTATTCTATTCGGGCAAATTTGGCATATTAAATTTTTGATGGAGATAATACGGATACTATTTCCTGTTTGGCATCCAAAACACGCATCATTTGATAGGAGACGAAGTTTTATTTGTAAATAAGGAAGAACAATGCTTAATTGGCATAAGAAACTGAAGCACTACCTAGCCGGTAATGTGATCGACAAGTCACCAAGGTTCGATCCAATGAAAAGTTAGTCAAAAAACGAGAGAAGAATCTAAAGTTGCTATACCGCATTTGTTACCTGTGGCCAAATGTCAGGTATCACACTGTATAACTTTGACTTAATTCAAATCATTCCACGCAGCCAAGTGCTTGATCTTTCGTCTGTATGGTATAGAGAATCCATGTGCTGAAGAAAGCTTAGAATGTTTTGAAAATATGCTTGGGGTTTAACATGTTTTAGTCGAACAACAGGGGGCCTCCGTGGCTCTGTTTGTTAACGCGCTAGTGCAGCATAATGACCCAGGGGCCTCTCACAAAGGCGGTCACTGTGAGTTTAAGTCCAACTGATGCTGGCTTCCTCTCCGTCCTAACCTAGGAAGGTCTGCCAGCTTCCTGCAGATGGTGGTGGGTTCCTGCCAGGCTCTGCCTTGTTTCATCCCACTATAATATTGAGGGCCGTGGTAACAGTGAAATGTTGAGTACAATGTACAACACCAGAAGGGCTGTCACTGAAGTATATCATAAGCACCAGACATGAAACCCCACCCATCACACCCCACCCTTCACAACCCACTTAGTCACATTATACTGACACCGGGTCAACCAGCCTTGTTTCCTTTCTCTAACCTCTCAGTGCTGCGCGCCAAGTGAGATAGTAACGAGTACCATTTTTAAATCCACTATAATGTGGCGCCATGGTGAAAATAAAAGTAAAATCTTTTTGAGTACAACGTACACCACCAGTACTGATGTCATTTAAGTATATCATACATACTCGACATGACACCCCACCCATGACACACCACCCATGACACCCACGCATGACACCCCACCCATGACACCCCACCATGACACCACACCCATGACATCACACCCATAATACCACACCCATGACACCACACCCAGTCACATTATACTGACACCGGGTCAACCAGCCTTGTTTCCTTGCTCTAACCTCTCAGTTCTGCGCGCCAAGTGAGACAGTAATGAGTACCATTTTAAAATCCACTATAATGTGGCGCCATGGTAAGAGTGAAATATTCTTGAGTACAACGTACACCACCAGTACTGATGTCACTGAAGTATATCATACACACTCGACATGACACCCCACCCATGACACCCCACCCATAACACCCCATCCATGACACCACACCCATGACACCACACCCATGACACCACACCCAGTCACATTATACTGACACCGGGTCAACCAGCCTTGTTTCCTTGCTCTAACCTCTCAGTGCTAAGCCCCAAGTGAGACAGTGACAAGTACCATTTTCAAAGTCTTTGGTATGACCAGACCCGGGTTTGATCTCGGGTCTCTCAACATGCATTCGGACGCTCTAACAAATAGGCTATCGAAGCGGATAATGCCATCGGTTTGCTTTAATTCGGGGTGGAATTTTACTCCCTGGAGTCCTAAATATTAAGGACTGCTTTCAAACAGTATTTACTTTTAAGCTATGAATAAAAGTCTAGAAATTATGCACAAACCTTCAGTACTATCTTAAGCTTTACTTATGGCGTTTTATATGTCTTAATAACAAACACTTAAAGGAAAACATCTATGATTTAGTAGGCATCACTAAATGGACCACTTAAAACCATGCACAAATATACTTTCATTTATTTTTTAGATTTTTGTAAAAAGAGTTGAAATACTCAGTGTAAACAACGACATCCCTTGTTGGATTTTTGTCTTGGGCCTTTGCTCCGTGTTTTAAATCACGACATAAAATTCTGTGGCTTATAAAATTAAATGTGAACTTATCACACTTTACATGTGCCTGACGACGGAAAACACCAAGCATTCATATACATACATGCAGGTGTTCAACTCATTTAATATCACCGGCTACGATAGCACAACTGGTAGAGCGTCCGCTTCGGGAACGGTAGATCCTGGGTCAATCCTGGGTCGAGTCACACCTAAGACTTTGAAAGAGCAAGTTGTAACTTCCTCCCTTGGCGTTCAGAATAAATGGGATAGTGCAACGACTGGTTGACCCGAATCTTTATAATGGCTCGGACGGGGCGGATTACTTGCCTTCGGTAAGTCGTCTCAGTGAAGCAGCACTAGATAAGAGAGCGGTGGAAATCCGTTCTGCTTCAAGGAGGCGCAATACATCCACTCTAAGGATTCCATAGTCGTCATATGACTGAAAAATTGTCAAGTACGTTATACCCCATTTAATAAAGGATTTATTCGTTTCTCTGTTGAAGAACGTTTAGATGTGGTAATAAACAGAAAGTCGATCCAAAAACACGACTGTTCACTTTTATTAGCGTTGTGGATCACCTTATATATTCAACAATACCAAAAAGAATATGTATATGTCTAAACAAAGTATAGGCATTCTTAAGGGGTCGGCAATACACCTCCAAAAAACGATTAAATATACAATGTGTAGTCATAATAGTATCTATAGTGATGAAATATATCCCCAAATCATCAACACACTAAAAATACTGTACAGTCAAAATTAGCTGTAAGTATTCTAACAATAAAAATCATATCCTCCTATTTTCTCATAACTCTATGTATTTTAACAAGGAAATTCTACCTTCCTAGGACTTATACCTATGTGTGGAATAAACAGCAAAAATATTTAAATACAAACACGTTAAGCAAACTAATGATAATAATGACGAAAAGGGTAATATTTACAACAAAGGCAAACAAGGAAAATATAAACAGGATGTTATAATTTCAGGTGTCTCTTTCTCTTTACAGAAAATTGGAAAGAAATATTGAAGACCATATTTACATCTAACTTTTGGGATTCCTTGAACTTCAAGCAATTTGTAATTTTCTCCACATTTAAATACATAACTCTTAGATATACGAACCACCCTTCATATCGTACAACATGTATGTCAACACTTCTGATTTGTTGTACAAAAAGTCACAGATCTATGCAGACAGGTCGCAGCAAATAAAGTATTTCATGAGATATATGGCAGATATACGTATTTATAGTACGTGATAAAAATCTTCCACAATACTTGTCTGGGAAATTAAACGCACATTTTAAAGGATACATGACATGAAATCTTCTTGTGTACGGCGTGAACCACCAATCAAATAATTAAATAAAGGATACATAAAAAGGAACGTCAAAAGAAAGATTATGGCTTTAATTTAAAAAGACGAAAACAGTATTTTTTTTCATTATCAAGGAATATTTAATGAGCTGTCAGTATTTTCCGGTAATGGTTGAAAATTTTTCTCTCCACGTGGGGTTAGGCTAAACTATAAATAAATCTATTTTTAGACCACAAGAAAAAATTTAATTTATTTAAACCTTTATTGCCTTTTTTATGTTATGATCAATTTTAAACGGCATACTAAAAACTAGAAAACAAACGTTTCAGTGACATGTATCCTATAAACAATGCAGTATTTTTCGCAAAAATGATTTCTTGGGCTCTGTAGGGAATTATCCTTAGTCTGAGGAAATCCATGAGTATCAGGTAACCAGATTACCCAAACATCCTCATCGGGAAGCAGAAATGAACAGAAGATTGCGCAGTTTTGACCCAATTAACATTAGGTTATAACAGGTTATCAATTTACCTCTTTGAACACAACCTAATCAAAACATGTGGTATAGACACAGACAACACATTAACCAATTTCCATATGAAAACAAAGAACAAGTTACAAAGTGAATCATATTTAAATCTTATTAAGTTAACCGGCTTTGGCCATTGTTGGTTCCTTAGTCCAGGGCCTCAATCAGACTCCTCCAGAAAATGACCTGTTCCGCTTGATCAGCGCTCCACTTCAGGAAGGTGATCTTGTGCCACAGGTTTCTCAGCGCCTTCGGCATGTGACGAACTGGAATGTCCTCCATCAGTACACACAATATAATGTCGTCCCTGCCGTCGCTCAGAGATTTCATCACGGCGTACTCGATTTCTAGTGGACCGTAGGTCGATTCCAGAAAATGTTGGCTAATAATCAGGAGAATTTTACGACTTTCCCTCATTTTGTCAACGATATTTTCGTGGATCGGTTTTCCGGGTGTAAAATCTCTGTCATGGATGCAGAGTTTGAACGAATTTTCAGGTAACTCCAGATTGGGGAAAAGCTGTTGGGAGACCCATTCCCTTTCTTCAGATGTGTAGGCCACGAAAGCGTCAAAAACATACTCTTGCTCAGCGAACATGTCCTTCGGAGGTTGCAGCCTTGTATACAGCCAGTACCTTAAATTTGTGCGATAGCGATACATAACCACAAGCAACAAAATTAACATGGAAACTGTCGAAATAGCAACTACAGATATTATTATATACGTTGAGCTCACACAGTTGACCTCAAAATTCCTAATGTCCTTGCTAAATTCAAGAATCGACATCCACGATCCATTAGACACCAAGCATGTATAACTGTCTACATTATCCAAGTTATCTTTTCTGTTTCCTATCCAGCGGATGAACAAGACGGTGTCACAAGTACACTGTAGAGGATTCTTTCCCATGCTCAGTAAAAAAGGTTTCTCTTTACCACCTCTGACGATCCAGCGATCAATCAGTGCAATTTCATCTGTCTGAAGATAAGTGAAAGAATTACTAGATAAGTCCAACCGCTGCAATGCGGGTAAATGTGAAATAGCACTGGGAAGTCGCTGTAGTTTGTTGTTTGCCAAGTTGATATTTAGAAGCCGTTTGTTGTTTTGAAAAAGTCGCGGGTGTATGTCAAATATCTTGTTGCCTGACAAGTCGATGTACTCTAAGACATCAAGCAGTTCGAAGGACGTCAACGACGAACTGGAAAAGTCTAAGTCAATCGAATTGGATAGCGAGAGATGGGTAACATTTCTTAGATCCTCGAAATAACCCCTGTGTACATTATTACATCTTATGCCTGAAAGATCCAAATATGTTAGACTACCAATTCCCTTAAACACTGACCGTCTACAGTTGCCTAGATTGTTGTATGCTAAAGCAAAGTGCCTGAGATTTTCTCCGTTATGGAAATATACAGGTCTGTCCATATACAACCAATAAGCGATGCCACTCAAGTCGATTTTTTCTAAAGACCGTGGCAAAAATGTATCGCCTGGGTTGAAATCTACCGCTCCTTGATGGCTTAACCCCGGGTGAGAGTACTCCACATAGTGGCCTCCAACTTTTGGAATCCCAAACCCATAGCTTACGTCAAATGACTTCAAGACCTGAGATTGTATGAAAAATGTTAGGAAAACATATGGAAAACACCGTAATGAATTGTATGACATGTTGAAATGCCCCAGACATTGGCTTAATTTAAGGCCTCCACTGAGGCTCACATAGGTGATGAAGTTTTCGGATAAATCTAACGATTTTATGCACATATTTAGAAGAATAAACATGTCATTAGAGTTTAACACGAACTGGTTTCCTCTCTCACACGAGCCGTTATTTAGACGAGCTAATCTGATTTCTTTCATCTCACGATTGTTAAAGGAACGCAGCAATTTTATGGCTTGAACGAGTCCTAAATTAATGTTGTTTGAAAGATCCAATGTATCTAACGCAGTCAAGGGGTCAAAGGTACCGTTTTCTATGGTATCAATACCACAGTTGATCAGTCGTAGTTCCGTGATGTTCACTTCCCACAAGATGCTGAAGGTAGAATTTCTCAGCGCGCGTAAATTACACTCACTGTACTCTCGCCTCCGACCTGCAGTAGAAACGGTTTTCAGTTTGGTCAACTCACTAAATCCTATCCCGAAGACAAACTCAGGGGGAAAGTCGATATACAGTTTGGTTAGGTTCTTCAGCATCTGAAAGGTTGTGTCGATTCCTCTCCACTGTGATACCGGAACGGACATATGTTGCATGCGTATCTCTCTCAGAGCAACCAGTGGCTCGAACAGTTCTGGCGTCAGTACATCTGGACTGAGCGCTATTCCATTTCCCGATAGGTTCAAGATGGCCAAGTGGTCGAGTCCAACAAATGCTCTGGTTTCCAGATCAGTTATAACATTGTACGACAGATCCAAATATTTCAAAGCTGAGTTTTTGGAAAATGTTTCGTTTTTTATTCTTCTCAATTTGTTGCCACTAAGGTCGATCTCTTCGGCGTTGTCGAAGTGGATATTTTCTGTTGGAATGTGGTGAAGTTCACGTGAGCCACAATCCAGGAAACCACTCACTGAATCGAAGGTACAGGGTAAACTTGCCACTTTCCAAACAGCTGAAATTCCGACCAAAAAGACCAACATTGCCAAGCCCGTTGTGCACATTTTTTCGTATGTCTCGGACAAATCTCTGTAAAAAAAAAGTTCACAAATTTGAATATTTTGACCCCATTATCGCAGTCAAAAGTTTACAAGTTGTGTTAAATGAAACGTGAACAAAAGCTTTGTCCAGTGTTTCAAAAATTTGAATAGATTTAGAGAACGTGATTTTCAACTCTGGGATTCCTCATTCACATGTTGATTATTCTTTTGTTGTTGTTGTAGCCCTTGTGAAGAATATTGGGCAATATGTTTTTGGTAACAGTAATTTGTCGTGAACAGTAGTTTGTAGTACACAATGGTTGTGGGGCATAACAGTTTATCGAGCACCGTAGTTTGTGGTGTGTAGGAGTTCACTTTAGAGAGTCGTCTGCAGTCCGCGGCACCAGGGAAAAGATGAACTGGCGAAACACGCAACTTACAGGGAATGCATGTATCCATCTCTAGGCTGCTATGGTGTTACAAGTGTTTGAGAGCCCTCAGTTTGGTTTGTCTTTAAGTGAAAAAGAGACGCACCTAATACGGTCTTTTATTAAAGCAGATAGCGATCTTAATTTTTTGCAATAACAGCCGAGTCTTGGTGAAAATTGCACGTCGTTCAAGTGGATGTTCACGCTGCTTTCCTACATACATGTAACCTTGTGGGCAATGCTATTCACGAAAATCTGTCACACTGAGGATTCTGTCACAATGAGGGCTATGTGTGTCATTAAATCAAATGAATGATTGTGGCTTAACGCCATGTTGGCAATCTTTCAGCCACATGGTGGCGAGACCATGAATCAAATGCCGTCAAGGTATTGTAAGGTACCCTGTACTGACTACATCATTGATGGCAAGGTACCGGCATACTCTGATGCCCCGTCGGCTTGTTTCCTTCATAATCACATATAGGCGACGTTTTTGAGAACATTGCTTAAGTAATATATCTCTAATATCAGAGATTCAAAATAAAACCTGTGTTTGGAGTAAGAAAAACTTCTTGTGCAACTCTTTCAAATGTCTATCTGATGAATCTTACTTTTTTAGCTGTCTTTCGCAAAATATCTGAACAATAATAATTTCAAGATTTTTCAAAGTATTTAAATGTAGTTAAATCAAGGAAGACGATTCATTAATATTTTAGGTAAAGGACAGTCATCATCGGTATGAATTTTACAAAAATGTATGGTAAGGTTACGTTGATAAGAAACTTGCTTTAGATTTGCAGTCCTAATAAAGTTTTGTAGTTTGATTTGTATTACTCCAATGGCTTTACACGATTTTTCACATGTAAGGATAACACGTCAGTATTCCTCAATCTCCAAACACATAGGAAGAAATGGTCCATACAAACAAAAATCTAAACTTTACTCAGCGACATTGAGACCTATTTTACTTACGGCTCTGTTCAAGCTCAGATTCCCCGATTGTCATTTCTCCGTGCTGCTCGTACGCAAATGCAGCTGTTTTATATTACTTTATTTTCTAGAGCCTGCTCTTCAATTTATTATTCTATTCGGGCAAATTTGGCATATTAAATTTTTGATGGAGATAATACGGATACTATTTCCTGTTTGGCATCCAAAACACGCATCATTTGATAGGAGACGAAATTTTATTTGTGAACAGGGAAGAACAATGCTTAACTGGCATAGGAAACTGAAGCACTACCTAGCCGGTAATGTGATCGACAAGTCACCAAGGTTCGATCCAATGAAAAGTTAGTCAAAGAACGAGAGAAGAATCTAAAGTTGCTATACCGCATTTGTTACCTGTGGCCAAATGTCAGGTATCACACTGTGTAACTTTGACTTAATTCAAATCATTCCACGCAGCCAAGTGCTTGATCTTTCGTCTGTATGGTATAGAGAAACCATGTGCTGAAGAAAGCTTAGAATGGTTTGAGAATATGCTTGGGGTTTAACATGTTTTAGTCGAACAACAGGGGGCCTCCGTGGCTCAGTTTGTTAACGCGCTAGTGCAGCATAATGACCCAGGGCCCTCTCACAAACGCGGTCACTGTGAGTTTAAGTCCAACTGATGCTGGCTTCCTCTCCGTCCTAACCTAGGAAGGTCTGCCAGCTTCCTGCAGATGGCGGTGGGTTCCTGCCAGGCTCTGCCTTGTTTCATCCCATTATAATGTTGACGGCCGTGGTAAAAGTGAAATATTGAGTACAACGTACAACACCAGAATGGCTGTCACTGAACTATATCATAAGCACCAGACATGAAACCCCACCCATCACACCCCACCCTTCACAACCCACTTAGTCACATTATACTGACACCGGGTCAACCAGCCTTGTTTCCTTTCTCTAACCTCTCAGTGCTGCGCGCCAAGTGAGACAGTAACGAGTACCATTTTTAAATCCACTATAATGTGGCGCCATGGTGAAAATAGAAGTGAAATCTTTTTGAGTACAACGTACACCACCAGTACTGATGTCACTGAAGTATATCATACACACTCGACATGACACCCAACCCATGACACCCCACCCATGACACCCCACCCATGACACCACACCCATGGCACCACACCCATGACACCACACCCATGACACCACACCCAGTCACATTATACTGACATCGGGTCAACCAGCCTTGTTTCCTTGCTCTAACCTCTCAGTGCTAAGCGCCAAGCGAGACAGTGACAAGTACCATTTTCAAAGTCTTTGGTATGACCCAACCCGGGTTTCATCTCGGGTCTCTCAACATGCATTCGGACGCTCTAACAAATAGGCTATCGAAGCGGATAATGCTATCGGTTTCCTTTAATTCCGGGTGGAATTTTACACCCTGGAGTAATAAATATTAAGGACTGCTTTCAAACAGTGTTTACTTTTAAGCTATGAAAAAAAGTCTAGAAATTATGCACAAACCTTCAGTACTATCAGTCTTAAGCTTTACTTATGGCGTTTTATATGTCTTAATAACAAACACTTAAAGGAAAACATCTATGATTTAGTAGGCATCACTAAATGGACCACTTAAAGCCATGCACAAATATACTTTCATTTATTTTTCAGATTTTTGTGAAAAGAGTTGAAGGCTTTCAGAAATAAACCGTGGTAATGGAAAAATCCAGTGTAAACAACGACATCCCTTGTTGGATTTTTGTCTCGGGCCTTTGCTCCGTGTTTAAAATCACGACATAAAATTCCATGGCTTATAAAATTAAATGTGAACTTATCACACTTTACACGTGCCTGACGACGGAAAACACCAAGCATTCATATACATACATGCAGGTGTTCAACTCATTTAATATCACCGGCTACGATAGCACAGTTGGTAGAGCGTCAGCTTCGGGAACGGTAGATCCTGGGTCAATCCTGGGTTGAGTCACACCTAAGACTTTAAAACAGCAAGTTGTAACTTCCTCCCTTGGCGTTCAGAATAAATGGGATAGTGCAATGACTGGTTGACCCGAATCTGTATAATGGCTCGTGCGGGGCGGTTTAGTTGCCTTCGGTAAGTCGTCTCAGTGAAGCAGCACTAGATAAGAGAGCAATACATCCACTCTAAGGATTCCATAGTCGTCATATGACTGAAAAATTGTTAAGTACGTTATACCCCATTTAATAAACGATTTATTCGTTTATCTCTGTTGAAGAACGTTTAGATGTGGTAAAAAACAGAAAGTCGATCCAAAAACACGACTGTTCACTTTTATTAGCGTTGTGGATCACCTTATATATTCAACAATACCAAAAAGAATATGTATATGTCTAAACAAAGTATAGGCATTCTTAAGGGGTCGGCAATACAACTCAAAAAAACGATTACATATACAATATGTAGTCATAATAGTATCTATAGTGATGAAATATATCCCCAAATCATCAACACACTAAAAATACTGTACAGTCAAAATTACCTGTAAGTATTTTAACAATAAAAATCATATCCTCCTATTTTCTCATAACTCTATGTATTTTAACAAGGAAATTCTACCTTCCTAGGACTTATACCTATGTGTGGAATAAACAGCAAAAATATTTAAATACAAACACGTTAAGCAAACTAATGATAATAATGACGAAAAGGGTAATATTTACAACAAAGGCAAACAAGGAAAATATAAACAGGATGTTATAATTTCAGGTGTCTCTTTCTCTTTACAGAAAATTGGAAAGAAATATTCAAGACCATATTTACATCTAACTGTTGGCATTCCTTGAACTTCAAGCAATTTGTATTTTTCTCCACATTTAAATACATAACTCTTAGCTATACGAACCACCGTTCATATCGTACAACATGTATGTCAACACTTCTGATTTGTTGTACAAAAAGTCACAGATCTATGCAGACAGGTCGCAGCAAATTAAGTATTTCATGAGATATATGGCAGATATACGTATTTATTGTACTTGATAAAAATCTTCCACAATACTTGTCTGGGAAATTAAACGCACATTTTAAAGGATACATGACATGAAATATTCTTGTGTACGGCGTAAACCACCAATCAAATAAATAAATAAAGGATACATGAAAAGGAACGTCAAAAGAAAGATTATGGCTTTAATTTAAAAAGACGAAAACAATATTTTTTTTTCATTATCAAGGAATATTTAATGAGACGTCAGTATTTTCCGGTAATGGTTGAAAATTTTTCTCTCCACGTGGGCATAGGCTAAACTATAAATAAATCTATTTTTAGACCACAAGAAAAAATTTAATTTATTTAAACCTTTATTGCCTTTTATATGTTATGACCAATTTTAAACGGCATACTAAAAACTAGAAACCAAACGTTTCAGTGACATGTATCCTATAAACAATGCAGTACTTTTTCCCAGAAATGATTTCTTGAGCTCTGGAGGGAATTATCCTTAGTCTCAGGAAATCCATGAGTATCAGGTAACCAGATTACCCAAACATCCTCATCGTGAAGCAGAAATGAACAGAAGATTGCGCAGTTTTGACCCAATTAACATTAGGTTATAACAGGCTATCAATTTACCTCTTTGAACACAACCTAATCAAAACATGTGGTATAGACACAGACAACACATTAACGAATTTCCATATGAAAACAAAAAACAAGTTACAAAGTGAATCATATTTAAATCTTATTAAGTTAACCGGCATTGGCCATTGTTGGTTCCTTAGTCCAGGGCCTCAATCAGACTCCTCCAGAAAATGACCTGTTCCGCTTGATCAGCGCTCCACTTCAGGAAGGTGATCTTGTGCCACAGGTTTCTCAGCGCCTTCGGCATGTGACGAACTGGAATGTCCTCCATCAGTACACACAATATAATGTCGTCCCTGCCGTCGCTCAGAGATTTCATCACGGCGTACTCGATTTCTAGTGGACCGTAGGTCGATACCAGGAAATGTTGGCTAATAATCAAGAGAATTTTACGACTTTCCCTCATTTTGTCAACGATATTTTCGTGGATCGGTTTTCCGGGTGTAAAATCTCTGTCATGGATGCAGAGTTTGAACGAATTTTCAGGTAACTCCAGATTGGGGAAAAGCTGTTGGGAGACCCATTTCCTTTCTTCAGACGTGTAGGCCACGAAAGCGTCAAAAACATACTCTTGCTCAGCGAACATGTCCATCGGAGGTTGCAGTCTTGTATACAGCCAGTACCTTAAATTTGTGCGATAGCGATACATAACCACAAGCAACAAAATTAACATGGAAACTGTCGAAATAGCAACTACAGATATTATTATATACGTTGAGCTCACACAGTTGACCTCAAAATTCCTAATGTCCTTGCTAAATTCAAGAATCGACATCCACGATCCATTAGACACCAAGCATGTGTAACTGTCTACATTATGCAAGTTATCTTTTCTGTTTCCTATCCACCGGATGAACAAGACGGTGTCACAAGTACACTGTAGAGGATTCTTTCCCATGCTCAGTAAAAAAGGTTTCTCTTTGCCACCTCTGACCATCCAGCGATCAATCAGTGCAATTTCATTTGTCTGAAGATAAGTGAAAGCATTACTAGATAAGTCCAACCGCTGCAATGCGGGTAAATGTGAAATAGCACTGGGAAGTCGCTGTAGTTTGTTGTTTGCCAAGTTGATATTTAGAAGCCGTTTGTTGTTTTGAAAAAGTCGCGGATGTATGTCAAATATCTTGTTGCCTGACAAGTCGATGTACTCTAAGACATCAAGCAGTTCGAAGGACGTCAACGACGAACTGGAAAAGTCTAAGTCAATCGAATTGGATAGCGAGAGATGGGTAACATTTCTTAGATCCTCGAAATAACCCCTGTGTACATTATAACATCTTATGCCTGAAACTTCCAAATATGTTAGACTACCAATTCCCTTAAACACTGACCGTCTACAGTTGCCTAGATTGTTGTATGCTAAAGCCAAGTGCCTGAGATTTTCTCCGTTATGGACATATACAGGTCCGTCCATATACATCCAATTAGCGATGCCACTCATGTCGACTTTTTCTAAAGACCGTGGCAAATATATGTCGATTGGGCCAATATCTACCGCTCCTTGACGGTTTAACCCCGGGTGAGAGTACTCCACATAGTGACCTCCAACTTTCGGAATCCCAAACCCATAGCTTACGTCAACTGACTTCAAGACCTGAGATTGAAAAAAAAATGTTAGGAAAACATAAGGAACGCACCGTAATGAATGGTATGACATGTTGAAATGCTTTAGGCACTTGCTTAATTTAAGGCCTCCGCTGAGGCTCACATAGGTGATGAAGTTTTCGGATAAATCTAACGATTTTATGCACATATTTAGAAGAATAAACATGTCATTAGAGTTTAACACGAACTGGTTTCCTCTCTCACACGAGCCGTTATTTAGACGAGCTAATCTGATTTCTTTCATCTCACGATTGTTAAAAGAACGCAGCGATTTGATGGCTTGAGCGAGTCCTAAATTAATGTTGTTTGAAAGATCCAATGTATCTAACGCAGTCAAGGGGTCAAAGGTACCGTTTTCTATGGTATCAATACCACAGTTGATCAGTCGTAGTTCCGTAATGTTCACTTCCCACAGGACGCTGAAGGTAGAATTTCTCAGCGCGCGTAAATTACACCCATTGTACTCTCGCCTCCGACCTGCAGTAGAAACGGTTTTCAGTTTGGTCAACTCACTAAATCCTATCCCGAAGACAAACTCAGGGGGAAAGTCGATATACAGTTTGGTTAGGTTCTTCAGCATCTGAAAGGTTGTGTCGATTCCTCTCCACTCTGATACCGGAACGGACATATGTTGCATGCGTATCTCTCTCAGAGCAACCAGCGGCTCGAACAGTTCTGGCGTCAGTACATCTGGACTGAGCGCTATTCCATTTCCCGATAGGTTCAAGATGGCCAGATGGTCGAGTCCACCAAATGCTCTGGTTTCCAGATGAGTTATAACATTGTACGACAGATCCAAACATTTCAAAGCTGAGTTTTTGGAAAATGTTTCGTTTTTTATTCTTCCCAATTTGTTGCCACTAAGGTCGATCTCTTCGGCGTTGTCGAAGTGGATATTTTCTGTTGGAATATGGTGAAGTTCACGGGAGCCACAATCCAGGAAACCACTCACTGAATCGAAGGTACAGGGTAAACTTGCCACTTTCCAAACAGCTGAAATTCCGACCAGAAAGACCAACATTGCCAAGCCCGTTGTGCACATTTTTTCGTATGTCTCGGAGAAATCTCTGTAAAAAAAAGTCCACAAATTTGAATATTCTGACCCCATTATCGCAATCAAAAGACCTCAGAACCAGTTCACAAAGTTTACAAGTTGTGTTCAATGAAACGTGAACAAAAGCTTTGTCCAGTGTTTCAAAAATTTGCATAGATTTAGAGAACGTGATTTTCAACTCTGGGATTCCTCATTCACATGTTGATTATTCTTTTGTTGTTGTTGTAGCCCTTGTGAAGAATATTGGGCAATATGTTTTTGGTAAACAGTAATTTGTCGTGAACAGTAGTTTGTAGTACACAATGGTTGTGGGGCATAACGGTTTATCGAGCACCGTAGTTTGTGGTGTGTAGGAGTTCACTTTAGAGAGTCGTCTGCAGTCCGCTACACCAGGGAAAAGATGAACTGGCGAAACACGCAACTTACAGGGAATGCATGTATCCATCTCTAGGCTGCTATGGTGTTAGAAGTGTTTGAGAGCCTTCAGTTTGGTTTGTCTTTAAGTAAAAAAGAGACGCACCTAATACGATCTTTTATTAAAGCAGATAGCGATCTTAATTTTTTGCAATACCAGCCGAGTCTTGGTGAAAATTGCACGTCGTTCAAGTGGATGTTCACGCTGCTTTCCTATATACATGTAACCTTGTGGGCAATGCTATTCACGAAAATCTGTCACAATGAGGATTCTGTCACACTGAGGGCTATGTGTGTCATTAAATCAAATGAATAATTATGGCTTAACGCCATATTGGCAATCTTTCAGCCACATGGTGGCGAGACCATGAATCAAATGCCGTCAAGGTATTGTAAGGTACGCTGTACTGACTACATCTTTGATGGCAAGGTACCGGCATACTCTGATGCCCCGTCAGCTTTTTTCCTTCATAATTACATATAGGCGACGTTTTCTGAGAACGTTGCTTAAGTAATATATCTCTACTATCATAGATTCAAAATAAAACCTGTGTTTGGAGTAAGAAAAACTTCTTGTGCAACTCTTTCAAATGTCTATCTGATGAATCTTACTTTTTTAGCTGTCTTTCGCAAAATATCTAAACAATAATAATTTCAAGATTTTTCAAAGTATTTGAATGTAGTTAAATCAAGGAAGACGATTCATTAACATTTTAGGTAAAAGGACAGTCATCATCGGTATGAATTTTACAAAGATGTATGGTACGGTTACGTTGATAAGAAACTTGCTTTAGATTTGCAGTCCTAATAAAGTTTTGTAGTTTGATTTGTATTACTCCAATGGCTTTACACGATTTTTCACATGTAAGGATAACACGTCAGTATTCCTCAATCTCCAAACACATAGGAAGAAATGGTCCATACAAACAAAAATCTAAACTTTACTCAGCGACATTGAGACCTATTTTACTTACGGCTCTGTTCAAGCTGAGATTCCCCGATTGTCATTTCTAAACCTCCGTGCTGCTCGTACGCAAATGCAGCTGTTTTGTATTACTTTATTTTCTAGAGCCTGCTCTTCTATTTACTTAATTCTGGCAAACTTTGGCATATCAAATGCTTGATGGAGATAATACGGATACTATTTCCTGTTTGCCACCCAAAACACGCATCATTTGATAGGAGACGAAATTTTATCTGTGAACAGGGAAGAACAACCGTTAAAAGGTATCCGAAACAATGCCGCGCAGGTAATTTGATAGACACATCAGACATTGGGTGAAAGCTGTACAATTTGGCTACACCAAGGTTCGAACCTATGAAAAGTTAGTCAAAAAAACGACACAAGAATCTAAAGTTGCTATACCGCATTTGTTACCTGTGGCCAAATGTCAGGTATCACACTGTATAACTTTGACTTAATTCAAATCATTCCACGGAGCCAAGTGCTTGGTCTTTCGTCTGTATGGTATAGAGAAACCATGTGCTGAAGAAAGTTTAAAATGTTTTGAGAAGTCTGAGCTTGGGGTTTAACGTCGTACTTAAAAATTTTCAGTCGTAAGCATTATGACGAGCAGCGGGGCCTCCGTGAATCAGTAGGTTAAAGCGCTAGAACCCAAAGGCCTCTGTCAAACGTATGTGGGAAGGTCTGACAACAACCTGTGGATGGTCGTGGGTTTCCGCCGGGATCTGCCTCGTTTTCCTTCCATTATAATGCTAAAAGTGAAATATTCTTGATTACAACGTAAAACACCAGTACTGCTGCCACTGAAGAATATCATGCCGAAGACGCCAGACATGACACCCCACCTAGTCACATTATACTGATAACGGGTGTAATTTTACTCCGTGGAGTCCTAAATATTACGGCTTGCTTTCAAACAGTATTTACTTTTAAGCTATAAAAACGTTCAGTAAAAATCAGTCGTTACCTTTACTCATGCGGTTTTTATGTCTTAATAACAAGACATTTAACGGAAAAGATCTCGGAAAATCGAGTGAGTGTTTGGGGTTTAACGTCGTACTCAACAATTTTTCAGTCATATGACGACGAAGGAATCCTTAGGGTGCATGTACGTGTAATGTGCCTCCTTGTTGCAGAACAGATTTCCATCGCTCCTTTTATTTAGCGCTGCTTCACTGAGACCACTTACCGAAGGCAAATAAACCGCCCCGCCTAAGCCATTATAATGATACGGGTCAACCAGTCGTTGCACTATCCCCTTCATGCTGAACACCAAGTCTTAGGTGTGACTCGATCAAGGATTGATTCTGGATCTACCGGTCCCGAAGCGGATGCTCTACCAACTGTGCTATCCGGGCCGGTGGGAAAATCGAAGTAGGCATCACTAATTTAACCACTTAAAACCATGCACAAATATACTTTTATTTATTTTCTAGATTTTTGTGAAAAGAGTTAAAGGTTTTCAGATTTTGAGTTCTAAGGTGGGTCTTATGAACCATACTATCAGAGTTTAAGAACTCTAACGTCACATGAAGTTTTTATAATTCTAATCACGACACTGAATGTTGGAATGTCTACCCATGAGTAAAACATTACTGAAATAATGTTCCCATAAATTGCTTTCTTCTGGTGAAAATCGGGGGGGGGGGGGGGGGGCGTTTATGTGACGCCACTATTTGTAAACACCTGAGTATGGCATATAAAGCCACCGTAGTATTCAAATATTTGAATGCCATTCAGCACTCTTAAAAAAAATGAGCGTTTCTTAGCTTGGGGTTTGTGGTCAATTCGGACATTTTGCCGAGCATGTCACAGTGGTGCCATTAAATGCATTTTAACCCCCTCCCCCCCCCCCTCCCCCACCACCATTAAATTTTCAAGAAACTTCCCCTGTGTAAAATTGAGAGAATGTATTTCCCGTTTAAACCACGCCTCTGTCGTTGAAGGAGGAAATTATAACTGTTTACAGGGAAGAACAACACTTTCTGTTTGTCGTGATAAGAGTTATCGGTTCGGAATTTTGAAATCCAGGAAATTTGTGGTATGTATTTCTGACGGGAAGTTAAACAAAAACTCCTCTGTGTCAGAAAGTACTAATGATATTTATTTATTTATTTTAAATTTGTTTATTTTTTTCATTGGAGGTTTTACGCCGTACTCAGGAATATATTTTATTTATATGTCGTAGGCAAGCATTATAGTGTGAGAAAACCGGACAGAGCTCAGGGAAAACCCACGACCATCCACAAGTTGCTGACAGGTCTTCTCACGTACAACCGGACACGAAACCTTGAACTCACAGCTGGCGATCGCATTTGTGAGCCTCGTGGATGCCCTCCTCTATCCCCCCATCGCCCCCCCCCCCCCCCCCGAACACACAACCCACAACTTTTCTATTGGGACAGGCAAATGCTGACTTAAATTGTCTCCCAACTCTTACTTTTTGTTCATTTACTTAACCCTTCTTTCAGATTAGTTTTCACGGTTTTGGTTGTCTTTAAGCTAATTGCATGTAGTATCTTGTTCCGCATTCCTAGCCCTATTGCAGTTATAATCGTTATTTTGATTGGTCCGTGTATCTTTCATTCCTCAAATCGGCCAATCACTACTTGGCGCCGATATTTGGCGATCCCATATCGGGGGATGTCTTTCACATGCATGTTCATTGCAATCATGAAGCACCCCAGACGTGGACGTGTTTGTGTTACTGAATCGTCATCCGAATCTTCACAAGAAAACTGGCTGATGACTAAATTCCAATTAACCGTTACAACTCTGTAGACTCAGACTGTTTCGTTTGTTCAATCAACCTTCGTTAAGTTAAACTGTCAGTTCTTTTTTAAAAGTGCACGGCGTGTAATCAGGGCACCTGAAAAAAATGAAAACTACTGCTCTCGTTTAATAAATTTCATATCGACGGTCACTCATTACATATCCTCTATATGTTTTTTTTTAGTTTTTCTGACCATGTTAATTTCAACCATTTATAATACTGGGTTTACGGTGACCTATTGGGACCATAATACACCTCAAGAGAGAAACCACGGCGTTACGGATCGGCGTTACGTGTGCATCCATGCCGCGCGTAGTAAAACAGGGGGGATAAGTGAGGTAATCAGGGGCGTTAAGTGAGGGTAATGGCGGGAAAAAACAGCACAGGAGATCTGTAGGAAACAAGGTTTATAAATTTAAACTAAAATTTACCTCCTTTGAGTCTACATGAAGTCAGTCCTTGAAGTGGGCCGAGGTCCAAAATTTACCGATGTTCTGTTGTCATGGAGAACAGCGTGGGGAAAATTTGTGCAGAACATGATCGTGAAGCTCGAACCAAGCTCAAGGACAAAAATGAAACGCAACAACAACAACAGCCGTCAAATGTGACGGCCAAGGACCCCAAAGTGTATAATGGTGAAGAAATTGAGCTGGCTTATGCCATGGCTGGATTTAAGCCTTTTGGTGTCAACCAGGTACAACTACTGTGTATAATGTGTAAAACAAGACTAAACTTAGTGCAATTAAATTAAACGTTGAGGTCTATTCTCAACTATTTCTGATATTTACCTGCCTCAACGTTTATTGGCTGAATTCAAAAGCCCGGTAGGTTAGTTCCATAAGGCACTTTGCGGAACGAAGTTGGCCATTAAATCGAGTCCAAAACGGCGGCACAAGCAGATTTCTGGTGTTGAATGAGAATTAAGAGATGGGTCATTTCGATCACTTGCAGAGTAGATTTTGTGAAGGCTAAACTAAGTTAATTTAGATTAGAAAATTATGATAGTTGATTATGTGCTGCATAGATTTTAAAATTCTGACATTCATTATAACACAGAGTCCATCACAACCTCTCAAGAAACATGGCATGGACTAACTCCCATCTCCTTCCCACTTCTGGCAATATAACTAACCTCCTCTGCTCATTTCTATTTAATTTTCTGGTGGAATCTTGAATACTGTCCTTGTATTTTACTATCATCAACAATGAAACTAAATAAATTGCTGCTTTGTGGTCACATGGACTGCTAGAAGGTGTAGGGGTTCACAGCAGGTTTAAAGTATGACATGTAAATGCAAATTTCGCATTGAGATCTTCTCCATCTGTCTGTTTTTCTGTCTCTTTGCCTGTCTGTCTCTCCATCTACCTCTCTCTCTCTCCGTCTCTCTATCTCACTGTGTGTAAGTCCCCTACACTTTTGATTGGATTTGCATGAAACTTTGTACATGCAGGCATGACAGAGACCATATAAGGATGTAAATTTGTTTGGGTTGTGCTGCATCAATTATTTCCAGAGTAATTGCCCTTTCTACATAAAAATGAGTGAGTGGGTGTTTGGGGTTTATGTCATACTTAACAGTTTTTCAGTAATGTGCCTCCTTGTTGTGGGATGGATTTCCACCGCTCTTATCTAGTGCTGCTTCACTGAGACGCCTTACCGAAGGCAAGTAAGGCGCCCCGCCCAGGCCATTATACTGGTACAGGTCAACCAAGCGAGGAAGGTGCAACCTCCCCTTTAAAACTTTTATTTAGTCTTTAGCTGTTTGTGGTGCGTTGCATCAATTGTTTCCAAAGTTATTGCCCTTTAATAGTAGAATGGGGATAGATAGTAAGTCCTTGTCAACACATCTCTCGCTTCCTTCTGATTACTCTGGGTTTTTTCATCACTGAATCACTCACTTTCTTTCTTTCTTGATTGACAGCTGTCATTTAAAGAGGGACAAGAAGTACGCATCCTGTTAAAACAGGACTGTAACTGGTGGTGGGCAGAGCTTGATGGTTGGCAAGGCTATGTCCCTGCAAATCATTTCACTCGTCGGACCTCTAAACAGTTTGTGTGGCAAGATGACGAGTACTTTGGAAATTACAGCCACTTGGTGAGTAAAGTCCTTCCCACAATTTTGACCATATTGGCCCTGTTAGACTGTATTGGCAATGTTAGACCATATAGCCCAGTTGGACTATTTTGGCTGTGTTAGACCATGTTGACCGAGTTAGACCATATTGCCTCAGTGGTATTGGCCAAATGTGCCAACTTGCTCATTTACAGACCAACAAGGTCTGTGGTGTGCAAAGGGTACTGCAATTGCCTTTGTCCATAATTATGGAAATGAAACATTTTTAAAGGTGGCAACAAAGATTATGTATCAAAGGGAATGAAGATACATACATGTAGCCCCAGAAAAAATTTTAAGTTGTTTTTTTTTTGTTTTTTTTCCCCCAATATTTTATGCATAATTCGCGACAGTGGTCGAACATATTCAGAAATGATGTCATCGATGAACATACTGGGTACACAAGACCAGCATACTGCCCCCATTTGTGTGACAGCCGTCAACGCTGAGACATACTTAATGTCTGTACTGATCTCTGAGGCCTTGTAAACTGTAATTTAAAGCCATTTTATCTCCCCAAGAAGAAATTGGAGAAGATTTTTTGTACCTATATTTTAGGCCAGTTTGGAAACTCTTTAAGAAATAAATTTCAAGTGTTTCAAGAGATAAGACTTTAAACTCCGAAGTAAATAAATTAATACCCTTAAATGGCAAAGTTACCTACAAGCCTTTCACCAAGGTGGTCGCTGTGAGTTCAAGTACACCTCATGCTGGCTTCCTCTCCGGCCATATACGGGAAGGTCTGTCAGCAACCTGCGGATGGTCATGGATTTCCCCTGGGCTCTGCTTCATTTCCACCCTCCGTAATACTGGCTGCTGTCGTATAAGTGAAATATTCTTGAGTACGGCGTAAAACACCAATCAAATAAATAAATAAATGGCAAGGATTAATGACCTTGATAAGGTCACAAGTATGGATAAACCCCATGTACATATACACTAAGCAGTCTTTTTCAATTTTTGTACGTAAATCATTGTTTTATTTACTTATTTAAAGGTGAAATGTCAGGATTCCTTCGTTGATAAAAGTGATGTCTCATCTCACTGCCTGGAGTTAGATGTAACTTGTTGTTGCACACCCCGACGCCATGACGTCAAAAAGAAACATTTTGTTTTATGATCATCCAATCCAAGTTAAGCAGAATGACGTAACAATACAAGTTCAGTCAACTGTAACATTTCTTACGTCACGTAATAAGACAGGACATCATGCTGTATACAGAAGCCTGTGAAGGTCTACAGCTAAAAACATTGCTTGAACTTGTTCAGTTACACAAAATCACGACATTGTCAAAATATAAACTATGAGTAGAATATTGTACAGTGAAGGTTGAATATTATAAATATTTTTCTCATGGAAAATGGAATAATTACCCATTTAGGGTTAGGGTTAGGGTTAGGGTTCAACCTTCATTGTGCTCTGTGTATCTGATTTTCATTTCTTTTCAGAAACTTCACCAGGAAATGCTGAGCGATCGTCCCAGGACTGAGGCCTATTTACAAGCTGTTCAAATGAATGAACCTTTCTTGAGAGATAAAGTAAGCATCTAATGCGTAGTAGGTGAGAACTGACAAATGTTTTCTGCACTTGGTGAGACCAGCTTCGTGCTTTTGGAAGAACTAGGGTCAGTCAAGAAGGAATTGAAGGAATGAAGAGAAAACTTCGTGTTGATTGGTCACTATTGATGTCAATGACCCCTGGTTGGTTATGCCATCTCAGTTCACAGGAGGTCACTGAGACCAGCCTCCTACTTTCAGAGGAACTAAGGCCCGTCAAGAGGGAATTCTTTTTTTTTTTTTAAACTAATGAAAAATTTATTTATTTATATGATTGGTCTCTTACGCCGTTCTCACGAATATTTCACTTTTACGATGGCAGCCAGCTTTATGGTGGGAGGAAACCGGGCAGAGCCTGAGGGAAACTCATGACCATCTGCAGGTTGCTGCCAGAGAAAACTTTATGTTGTTTGGTCACTAATGATGTCAATGACCCCTGGTTGTTTATGTCAGCTCAGTTCACAGGAGGTCACTGAACTCGCCAGGGACAGGATGTGTGTCAGGTCGTTGTTAGTGAAGCGATATACAGTCGATTTGATTTTCGTAAGATAATGTGGAAGGTCTGCCAGTAACCTGCGGATGGTTGTGGGTTTCCCCCGTGCTCTGCTCGGTTTCCTCTCACCATAATGCTGGCCGCCGTCGTATAAATGAAATATTCTTGAGTACGGCGTAAAACACCAATCAAATAAATAAATAAGTAATCAGATAAGCCTGAGCTCAGAGCCTCATGAACCTATGGAAAAACTTATGCATTACACACAAGAATATAGTACAAAAAACACATCTAATAAAATTGTGCTATATCTTTTTCTTATTTTTTATTGTTTCAAAGGTTATACTGGATGTGGGATGTGGAACAGGAGTGCTCAGTATGTTTTGTGCCAAATATGGAAATTGTAAAAAAGTAAGTCTGTCTGCATGTGTGTTTTTTATTCTAATTTTTTCTTTTTTTGGAGCAGGTATGCAATCGCTGAGAGTTCAACTCCAGTTTGTACTGACTGCCGCTTGGGCCATAGTGAGACGTGGGATGGCCTTTCCAGCAACTTGCGGGTTGTTTGTGGGCTTTCCCTGAGATCTGCTCAGTTTCCTCCCACCATAATGCTGGCCGCCATCTGAGAAGTGAAATATTCTAGAGTACGGCATAAAATACCAATCAAAAAAGAAAAAATTGAATTCTTTACGTTTGAGAGCTCTGTCACGAGATTGTTTGACAAACAACGCTTCAGTTGTTCTTCCTGACAAAAGATAAATTATTGAATAGATGAGTCGATTACCTTAATTCTTTTAAAATTTGGAACAGATCTTAGTAGAGTTGAAAGTAGAATATTACATTTCTTTTCTGGCCTTTTGGAAAAGTAAAGATATGAGTATGTTGTTCATTAGGTGGTCTAACCCTGTGAGAAAAGAAACTCAATATTCTTGCTAGAATTACATGCATATTGGCTAAAATGTGCAGACCAGGTGTACCAATATTTAGAAGAAATAGGGTAGTCAAAAAACAGAGAAATGCATTATTATAGAAACACGTTCTTTTTTTTTTCTTTTTTTTTCAGGTATATGCAGTTGAAGCCAGCGATTTTGCTCATTATACAGCTGAGTTGGTGAAGATCAATGGACTGGATGAGAAAATAGCTGTGATAAATGATTATGTGGAGCAGATACAGATAGAAGACAAAGTCGATGTGATCATATCAGAGTGGATGGGGACATTTTTACTGGTAAATTCCTGTGATAGATTGCTATTTACAGACAGCATTGTAACGCTGGACAGTAAAAAGAGTGTTAAAATTTCAGGATTGATGAAGGCATCTTAATTGTAACTGCCAACTTTTTACTGGAAAGAAGCAATTTTACAAGTGCAAATTCGTGATAGCTGCGACCTAGTAGATAACCAAAGAAAGTCTTCTAATCATGTGTGCTATTATGAGCAGTGGTTTTCTTTAAAGGGGCACACCGCCGACGTAGGAAAAATTGATCTGTTATTTTAAACATGATCTACATAAAGTTGATACCTCCAGGTGTCTACTGACACGTATCTGTCTTTGAGTGAACGGTCAGTTCAGTTTAATCTGGGGTTTCCCTTTGACCATCAACTCGCTCAAGTCGCTGTGCTTAGGAAGACTGATTTTTAAGTCAGTTACCTCCCCTTGTTGTCTAGACGACAGCAGATGTTCAGCGAACTTGAAATGTTAGACACGCTTTTGTGTTGTAATTATGTGGTCTACCATGCAACTTCAGTTCTGCTGTACAGATCATTGGGAATTACAAATATTTTATAAAATATTATTGATAAAAAGCAAGATCATATTTGGTTTACTAGACTTATAATTTGCTTTCAAATTATCATATTGTTAAAATGTTTACATGTGGGAATCTTTGTGCTCTCTCATTTGCATGTTATCTCGCCTGGCAGACAGTTTAGACCGGTGATGGATTTCCCCGTATGATTCTCGGGGAATTATAGCCCCAGGAGATTTAGTTAGGAGTCAGATGCAACTCATATTTGTGTTAAGATGAACCAACATAAAAATTCTGAATTTCTTTCAGTGGTATGTTCCAAGACAGTTAAAACAGTACATTGAAACAAATTCATGGCGAATGGACAGTAAAAAGAGTGTTAAAATTTCAGGATTGATGAAAACATCTTAATTGTAACTGCCAACTTTTTAACTGGAAAGAAGCAGTTTTACAAGTGCAAATTCGTGATAGCTGCGACCTAGTAGATAACCAAAGAGAGTCTTGTAATTATGTGTCATATTGTTAAAATGTTTACATGTGGGAATCTTTGTGCTCTCTCATTTGCATGTTATCTCGCCTGGCAGACAGTTTAGACCGGTGATGGATTATATTCTCGAAAAATATTCGCTATTTTTCGAGATATGTGAGTTTGACAAGGTTCCATATTGTACTTTAGATCACCATTTTTTTTTTCCAGTTAGCCATGAACAAACTGGGCATTTATTGTCCATTCGCCATGAATTTTAGATAAACATATAACTTGTCTTCCTTTGTTTGTCTGTAGTTTGAGATGATGTTAGAGTCTGTGATCATTGCCCGAGATAAGTTCTTGCGATCTGATGGAGTAGTGCTACCCTCCATGGCTACACTTTACCTTGTGCCATGCTCAGCAGATAGCCATTACAAAGAGACATACCAATTTTGGGACAAATTATACGGGCTGGACTTCTCGTTATTGAGGTACGTAAATGTTTTCTGTGGATCAAAAAATTTCTTTAAATTTATTTTTTAGTTCTCTAGTAATAACAGAGGAAACTATATTTGTTAATTTGATTGGTGTTTTGCGCTGTGCTCAAGAATATTTCATTTATACGAAGACAGTCAGCATTATGGTGGGATGACACTGAGTAGAGCCCGGGGGAAAACTACAGATTTTCTCCTCATTTACCTGTAGATGTACTGAATTGAAATGGAGTACATGCTTTCACCATGACAAGCTACAGCTTTTGTTCAAGTTTTTCGACAAAACTGTGGTAATTTTGGTACTGTATTTTGTCTGTTAGTGTTTTAGTGAATTTATGGAAATCAGCTTTCTAAATATCAGTCTTCAAACAGGACACCACTGAATCTTCAAAATTGTTGCCCATTTTTCGAACATCCCTTTACCTGATGTGCAACTTTCAGTGTTGACCTTTCAGACAAGGCTTGTAAGGTATGCTTGTTAAGCCAGTGAAGGTGTGTGTTGAAAATCCAGCTCTGGCTTTGTGTGGAAGAGTCTCATAAGTACCATTGTTGTATAAGTGAAAGCTTCTTGGGTACGCCAGTTAAAACCAATCAAACAAATAAATTAAAGTATTTCATTGATCACTAAAGAAATTAATGAATTCGATAACATTAATATTTCAAAACTGCCTTGGACAGGGGATTTACTATTCCCGACATCTCACTGTTTGTGGGTCGTCGTCATATGACTGAAAAATTGTTAAGTGTGATGTTAAACCCTAAGAACTCACTCACACACTCACTGGTTGTGGGACTGTTTGAACCACTAAGATTTGATGAAGACCATCAATATCTGTATGTCACGAGTGGGTAATTTTGTCAGTAACTTACCAAATGTTGGTGGTTTACACCAGCCACTCTCGTTTTCTCCACCCATAAAAACCTGCCTGCCATGCATAAAGCAAAGGACACACAAGACACATTTTTCAATCATACAGGCGTATTTTGTGAAATTCGAAGTATCTGCCCAGTGTGTCCAGGTGTTTGACGGGGTATTTCGCAGGCGATCTTTTCCTTCTCCATAATTCTCTTGTTTCGAACATGTCAGACACTAGGGAAGAAATATGCCGGCGATTTCACTCTGTCCACATTATGTGTCCGCTTCAGAGCAATCGAGATGATCAAGCTGGCCAATCAAACAACACAGAAAATTGTGTTGACCTTTGACATTTTGTTTGTATCAGATGGTTTACTAGGTCACATGACATAACCTACTGACCACAATCAATGGAAAAATCCACTTAATGTATCTGCAACTGTGCTGCGAATATTGTGATTGTATTTCGCAGGCAATTAAGTTTGTCCCTACAAGCTCAAAAATCTGCCTCACCAATGCAGTCGCTGTGAGTTCGAGTCCAGCTCATGCTGGCTTCCTCTCCGGCCGTAAGTGGGAAGGTCTGCAGCAACCTGCGGATGGTCGTGGGTTTCCCCTGGGCTCTGCCTGGTTTCCCACCATAATGCTGGCCGCTGTCGTATAAGTGAAATATTCTTGAGTACGGTGTAAAACACCAATCAAATAAATAAATAAACAAAAATCTGCCTAGTGTGTCTCGGGCTGAAGTAAACAGTAACAGTAAACAAGCCTGGCTATAACACCAATCAATCAACCATTTGATTATTATTGACAGGAGATTGGCTGTTGAAGAATATTACGAAAGGCCCATCTCAGATTATATTCTAGGCTCCAATGACTGCCTGGCAGATGCAGTTGCCATTTTAAACATCTCCATGGCAACAGTAACTGTTGGTGACCTGGAAATGATGGAAGAAAGATTTGAATTCAAGATCCTCAAGTCTGGAACAATGCATGGGTTTTGTTCCTGGTTTGAGGTAGAGTTCCCTCCCTTGGCACATGGAGTAGCAAGGCTGAATTTGAGTACTGGACCATATAGCAGGTTAGTCTTTATTTAATTTCTATCTTTAACCTGACAGAAGGTAAAATAGTCTTTAGATCAGTTTAAAATTTAAAAGTTCAATCAGATCAGACATTCAGATTTGTACCCTTAATCTTCAGCATTTTCGACCACCTGTGCAACCAAAATTTTGAAATACTCTGAGAGAACAATGGAGTGTAGAGAAATAATGTGCACAGTTTTGTATTTTAATAATCACAAACAGATCATACTTAGCATGATTTTCATAATAATTGTGTGCATAAATTCCAGTGGAAAAAGTGCCTTATTGGTTGAAAAGGTTGAAGATTTACAGTATTTGTTCAGCAATGCTTTATGTTGTGTTATGTTTTATATCTTTGTTTGGAGTTTTGTCCGTTTGTTAACCATTTTCTGCAATGGGGTGCATTTCTTTCTAATCAACTTCTTCTACACTAAACAAGGGAAGCTACTGAAGCTTGCAGGTTTTGTGGTAGACATTTCAGAATATGCAAGTTATTTTCAATTTGTACCCTAAATCATTTCTTCATCATTTTTACTGATACTGGATTTTAACACCTACTATAGTGGGGTGGTTAATTTTCCTCATATTTTCTGTTCAAATTTTGAAAGTCTTGAATTATTGTCATCAAAATCATAATTTTTTTTCCACATATCTGTGGCAACTCTGCCCACTGAATGAAGTCCCAGTTTGAGATTTACCTTTAACCATTTGCATTCCACACCAATCACACACTCCACCTGAATCTGTGTAATGTAATCAGATTTGTTTTGAAGTTTGAAGAAACCAAACTTTATGTTCCATCGTGTACACATATGTAACAAGCCTCTACAAGGCACTATTCTGAAGGCACTATTCTGTGTTGAGTGATAAAATCATACTTACGCTATGAAGCTCTGAAACTGGCCAATCCAGCCAATGTAGCTTTGCCTCCATAATCAAATTAAAAGTGTGAATAAATTGCACAAAAAGGTTGAGGATCTAGGGTAATAGGATAGAAGAGTTGATAACATTTTCCTGATCAGTTTTTAGGTACTCTAAGGCGTTGATACTAGAACCCCTGATTAGCAGATTTCACATGTGAGGGGTTCTAATATCATTGATCCTTAATCTTGTGCCATTGAAAGATCTGTGCCTGTAGCAGTTGTTAAGAATTCATTTTACATGTAGCTACCTTTAACCATTAATATACACACCACCCAACCCACAAACCACACATCACACATCCTCTACACACCTAACACCTCAGCGACACACACATCCCTCAAACACCACACCCCACACACCCTCACGCCCACCCAACACACACACCCCAAATCCTCACACATACGCCACAACCTTCACACCCCACCCAACACACCCCCTTCCACACATACCACACACACCCCTCACACGTGCCCCAACCCTCACACCCACCCCACACACCCACCCCACACCCAACCTCACACACACACCCCACACCCCCCACACACCCCTACTCTCACCTCACCCCCCCCCCCCCCCCATCACACACACACACACCACTCCACGCACTCCCAACCCTCACACACCCTATGTTGAATTGTGGCTTGCTACACTGTCTTCAGGTGCATGTTTTCTCGTACCCATTTACCACTAGCCACAAATGGGACCTTTCTGAATAGTCGTACAGCAGTTCAATAAACTACAGCGAGTCAAGCGCAGCGCTTTCCTCATTGTCAGTCAATAGTGTGATGAATGGAGCCTAACATGTCAAAGCCCCAGGGCTAGTTACGTTGCGTGGCAGTTCTGTGACACTTGACACAGGCCTCTAGCGAGAAATTATTTGTTTCTCACGACTCCAGGGGTATCTCGTAATATTACTGTATTTTACCTAAAGTTTAGCAGTGTTCAAGTACTACATTTTGCGTGATTCTTAGTGATTCATTCACATTATGAAGTTTGATTAATAATGTCACAAAAACTTGTGTGCTGGCATCAGACAGTGAAAGAGAGTATGGCATAAGACACCAATCAAATGAATAAATAAATAAATGTACAGTGTATTTTGATAGCTCTGACCAATAACTAGCATGTATTACCTCCAGGATAGTAGTGTATCAAGTCAATATATCTTTGGTGACCTAATTTCTCAACCATTTTGCATGTGAAAGGTCAACTTCCAGCGCAATTAATATACATTTTGGATTAGATTTTGGAGACAAAACTAAACATTGGTTGCTGGGCTTCACAAAAAGTAAAATGTAAATCAGAAAATTAAAAAAATTTTTTTTTAAAATAAAATCAGTCAACACAGAATAATGCGTTAAGAATATGATTGAATAAACACCATGCAAACATGCGAAAAGGTTGAAGGATTACAGTAATGCATAAAAGACTGATGAAATAAAGTTCAGGAATAAATGTGATCTGTTCACAAGAATATTGGTATTGATGAGGAACTATTGATGAAGTTTCTCTCAACTGACTAATGCGCCCCTGGAGTCTCTCTGTTGTTACCTGGTCAATGAGTAATGCTGCACTCTGTCCAGCTTTAAAGTGAAGCACCTTGTCACCATGACGACTGATAATAGCCAGGTAAACTGGCCAGCTACAGATAGGTCACACAGAGGGTCAAGAGGGGTGATTTCATATACGTGGGCGTTGCTTTTATTTTTTGGGGGGACAGTAGCTTGTGTTACTTGACGTTTACATCGGAACTACTTTCTTACTAGGAGAGGTCGGAATTTAATGGCAATAATGGTGAAAGCTATGATGAATCCAGCAGAAATAAAACACCTACATGGAGTTGACTTGATACTTCAGATGCTGTCTGAGGCCTTTGTGCACTGGTAGCTTGTCACGGAGTTACCAGATCACAAGATTGTGACTTTATCAGGTATATGTACATGTCAAAGGTTGATGGTTTTATTCTCCAGGGTCTGTGGTTTTTTTTCCATTCATCATAGATTAAGTGAAAATTTTTTGTATATTCTGTGCAATCAGTACCAATAAAACGTATAAAGACATGCATATTGTGACTGAAGTGTGAATGTAGTCAGATGTTGTCAGAAACAGATATGTTAAGTAGATGTAGTAACACTCTTAATTCAACAAATTATAAGGTATGCATGGCTTGTTTATATTCAGATATCAAACCCTTAACAAAAAAAGGATTGTCGATCTTTTTCCTTGGGTTTTTTTTTTATTGCTGTTTACGCTGTACTCAAGAAAATTTGGGGACCACAACTATCCACACGACTATGCTGTCAGATCTTCTCACGTACAGCCAGAGAGCTTGTCCATGATGTCTACAGTGCTGGTCGAGTGCTGTCATTAAGTGACAGTCAAACGAATAAATTGAAAACAAAAAATAGTCCAACCAGAATGAATAGGGTTCTTTCTTGTGGCATGCACAGTTAAATGAAGTAGTAAGGAGATGCCAAGGTAAATTTCATAATGGGCCACAGGTGCATTTCTCACTTCATATTATTTAGTGTGTACAGCTTTCATCTATACTTGCCCTAGATCTGGCGTTCTTCTGAGATGACCTAGATGTGTTGACTCCTTAGTTTTCTCACATCAGTGTATCATCATACATGTTCAGGGGCCTGCTGAAATTTCCCTTTTATCGATGAAAAAGTACAAACCATTAAGGTCCAGGGTACACCTTTTGTACCCTGGAGACTGAACTGTGTAAATGTATCGCCCATGGTGGTTCTTGAGGGGATCTTATACCTCTGAATCAAACTCAGGACTGCTTGCTGAGACGGAGAACTATCCATAGTACAAAGGGAAGTTTCTGATAGGCAAGCCTGGGTGCAGAAGCTTCCCTAAGTCTCTGTTTTCCTGCTTTAAACACAACGGAATGGAATAAGACTGCACCTGGAAATAAGGGGTAATATGTTATTTGCGCCCTCCCCACACCCACCCCCCATCCCCTACCCTTTAGTGAATAAGGTATCTTGAAAACTGAGAAATTTGAAGCACACTTTCTTACTACTATCTCCTTGACCTTATTACTGATTAGTATTCATAGTTTTACAGCTATGTCACAGCTGCTCTTAACCAATCATCAGCACGCGTTTTGGTCATGTGACTAGAGTAGTGGGGGTGAAAACAAAGGGAATTTAACCCAGGTGAGATAAGCACTAAAGATGATTGTAGTATTGAAAAAAATGAGAAAGATAAGTTTTAGAAAAGAAATTCTTTTAGAAAAGATCTAGCCTTCAGATATGATAGTTTCATCATATTACAGGATAAGATGTCGTGTAGTACCGGTACTTTAAACTTTAGTAATCAGCAAAAATTAGCATTTCGCCCATTTAGCCTCCATGTTATTTATCATTTCCTGCTCATTGCGAGGAACCTAGAAGCTCAAAACTACATGTATGAACATGTACGGACTTGTTTTCTACCCAGAAAAGAGCTATTACATGTTCAGATTGTGAAGTGGGCTTTGTGTATCATGTACGGCTTTGTGAAGTTTCCCAGGTTGTTTCCTGACTTTCTGAAGTCTGACCTGTAAAAATAGCTCTTGTGAAGGAGAATGTGGTGGGGGGAGGGGGGTGGTATTTTAAAAAAAAATTTCAACACCATTGAATGAAGTCGAGCTGTATGGAAAAATATTTGTGCTAAATATTGTAGAGCAGATACAGGTATAGATACATTTTCTAATTGTAAGCTGGACTTTTAAGTACACTTGTACTCAGACTCACAAGGTTATAAGCTAACTTCATAAGTACAGTATTGAACAATTAACTGGCCACAGTGGACTATTTTATCTCACTACATGTAGGTGTATGTAAATTTAGACATGGTTTTTATAAACATTATGCAGATTCAAGTAGGTGTCAAGTTTTTGTACAAAGTTGATAGATTGAATACTGTTGAACAGGGTTCATAGATCCAAGTGAACCAACGGGTTTAAATATGCTAAAAAAAAAAAAAAAAAAATTTTTATACCTTTATCAAATCTCTTATGCCAAACTAGCTGATTCATCCCACTTATATACTTCCTTAAGATACAAAACAAGTAAGAGAACAAATACCATATTAGTGGTACCCACGTTGAGTTTTCCAACAAAAAGTTTGACTGTGCCGACTGAAATTTATTTATCCCACAAGATATATTTTCAACAAAAAACTTTTATGCACACTCCTGCTCAAGGCACGTAGAGGTCAGATCGCACGATGTCCACGATGTCCACGAGTTCTCCTTCAGAGAGTTATGTTTTATAGATCCAGTCAGAAGTGCATGTGTATCTTAGTGATGTACTGAGGTTCCATAGGGTACATTTCAGCAGTTGAATATTATTTTAGCCACATTATATATATTCAAATCCGTTCAATAAGAAAGTCATTATTAAATGAGAAGATAAACAAAGGTATAAACTATAGCTCAATTTAAAATATTCGTGTTTAAAATTAACAGTGAGTTTGTTTTATAAATCCAGCCTTGAGGTTATTGTGGTGTAAGGAGGCTCCATAGGATGCCCATCAGCAGTTGAATTTTTAGTCCATATTATGTATACCCATGTTGTATTAGGAGAGGCATTATTATAGGGGGAAAAAAAGAAGAGTATCATTTATGCCTCAATCTGAATTATCTGCGTTTAAAAAAAAAGCAAGTTGTTCCATAAATCAAGTCAGATCTCCATGTGTACTTTTATTTATTTGATTGGTGTTTTTATGCTGTACCCAAGAATGTTTCACTTATACCACGGCGACCAGCATTATGGTGGGAGGAAACAGGACAGAGCTGAGTTGCTGGCAGGCCTTCCCACATAGGACCAGAGAGGAATCCAACATGAGCTGGACTTGAACTCACAGCGATTGCATTGGTGGGAGACTTCTTGGTCTTTGTGCCATGCTACCATGCTTGCTTACTCCCTCAGCCAGAGACCCCGTGCCCCCCCCCCCCCCCCACGTGTACTTTTATACCGACCCAGGGAGTTTCTGTAGGATACCCCTGAACAAATGAATAATGTTACAAATGTGAAAGCAGTTTTGTTGGATTTATCCAAATTACATATATTCAAACCCCTGCCATAAGAATGAAGTCTCCTTAATAATGGTTAGAAGTGGTCTGCACATTTAAGACAACATGTCTGCACATGTTTACCTGGATTGTCACTTTCACGTCCACTAAAGCTACATGTGCAGTGTGTACAGGACAGATTAACCTTTATCACTCTTATCCCACCACTTTGATATCACATCCAGGAGATTGCCCAAAGGTCATACTCAAGCTGGCTTCTAAACTACCCGCCCCACAGATATCTGGCCAATGTGCCAGATTTCACAATATCCATTAGTGACATTGCACAATTCCCAAACATCGGTTTGAACTGCCCATGCCCCCGCCTTCAGGTTCTGAATTTCGCAATAAATATAGTGATCAATTGCCTGTGTGGAGTTTGCACCAGCAGACATTTGAAAAGCTCATGGGTCAACTCAGTTTTACTATACGGGAAGGTCCGTTAGCAACCTGTGGGTGGTCGTGGGTTTTCCCAGGGTTATTCCTGGTTTTCTTCCACCATAATGCTGGCTACAGTCGAAGAAGTGAAATATTCTTGAGTATGGTGTAAAACACCAATCAAATAAATAAATAAATAAACTCATGAACTAACATAAACTACATGATCAATGTCACTTGATCATTTAAGACTGTAATATCAGCATTCACTCTGCCCCTATAACCCTCACGATATAAAAAAATATATATTTAAATCTATTTACTTAATTTTTCCAGTTTTAGGAACAATATTGTTAAAAAATAAATTTTGATAATGAAACTTAGGCATTTCTTGTTTTGTAATGATATACGTAAAAATATCTGTCCAATTTTTCAAGCAGTAATTCGTGTGATTTGTTTGTCTGGTTGATAAATGGAGGCATTCAAGCCATAGGTCATAGGTGAAGTTTGAAAAACTAGTCCAATTGATCTGTGCATAAATTTTGCCTAATTAGTGAATTTCATGAACGTCAGTGGTCATGTCTTTCTGTGCAGCAACTTCAATTACTGTAATACCATTCGTTTCGCATGTTGACAAGGTGGGGTTTTTTTTTTTCAGACATTTGCTGAAGGCATTAATCTGTGCTGACTGATAAAATTGTACTTTTTGTATAGCCCTGAATGTAATGTAATTTTGTCTTCAAAGTGGAATAAAAAAAATGTGCATAAATTGCAAGTTGCTTGTTCATATGCGAAAAGGTTGAGGATAGTGTTAAATTTTGATCAAATTTTGTGCAATCATTGATCATGTTGACAGTTCTTAAAATAATTCAAAGATATTGTTACAAATAAATTTAAATCATACTTCAGGTTTTCAGAATTACTGTTAAACAAACATTTGTCTTATTTTGGCCTGCTTCTCCTGTCTTACAGATCGAATTTAAACTGCTCTTCAAACACTCAGTCCTTTGTTCACATGTCCATACCTGAAACCTGACCGAAGATTAGAGGTCAAATGACAAAGGTCAGGTCACAAGACCTTTGTCATATTTTACCTGTTGTGCATGTTTAGACAAGTTTGTTTGAGTTGTTGCCCTTGGACACTGTTGGTCATAGATAAACAAAATTGTTGAGTCAATCACCTTAAACCCCAGTGGGATTGAATGTTGTGCTTTATGTTACAATTCTTTAGTACATTACTGAGGGATGTATTTTGCTCGAGAAGGTCTGGCAACAACCTGCAGGTGGTCGTGGGTTTCCTCCCACCATAATGCTGGCCACCGGCGTATCAGTGAAATATTCTTGAGTACAGCATAAAACACCAATCAAATAAATAAAGATTTTGCTTGATTCTCATTGATTCGTGCACCTTATAGAGCCACTCAAGAGAGGGGTTTTCTTGTGTGTGTTAATTTCTTGTCAATTAAACTGAAAGATATCACTTTGAGGACTTCATGTGCATTTGAAAGTGAAGTTGTTTTTATAAGCTAATCCTTTGGTGAAATACAATGTTTACTTTCATTGAAGTTAGATCACAGCTCTTTTACAAGGCAAAGACCTTGTGAGGACAAAATATCTGTACCCTGTAGTTGACAGGCCCTTTACCTTTGAGATCATGTGCTTGGGTCTACTCTTGGCTCATTTTCTTTGCTACTTTTGATGTTTGGTACCTGTCACACCACCGCCCCTGCCCTGCAGCCCTGTTTCCCCAGGGCTCGTTTTTCCTCAATTCATAAACCTGAGCACTACCACACAAGTGCACGAATCTTTAGTAGAGCATAAAACACCAACCAAAAGTTTTTATGGGGCTTCATGTCTAGACCTCCTCCTGAATTAATGTGCCTTCAAAATACCAGAGAGCTGGAAAAAACTTGACTAGAGTTACACTTCTCTGGCTTCTCTAGTGCGATTTTTACAAAACAGATCTGCCCATGATGTCAGGGGTTTCAGTAGCCTGTCTTTCGTGTGTTGGTAGAAAATGTTTTAAGCCTCCAGCAGTAAACATGGCGCTAATAAATTTCTCTGCTGCTTGGCAGTTGAATTATTAAGTTGACATGTCTGAGAGGCAATCGTAGTCATTTGTTGGTGTTTCACCATGGCAGTATAACAACAAACCTGCCTCCTGGTGTAATCTCACCTGAGGTTAACTAGTATGAGAAACCCTATCTACCTGGCATGGTTCCATGACTGTACTGTGTGTGTGTGTGGAGGGGGGGGGGGGGGTACTGAAGTGTGGCACACGTTCAAGAGTGAGTGCTTGGGGTTTAACGTCATACTCAACAATTTTTCAGTCATATGACGACGAAGGAATCATTAGGGTGCATGTACGTGTGCCTCCCTGTTGCAGGACGGATTTCCACAGCTCTTTTATTTAGTGCTGCTTCACTCAGACGACTTACCGAAGGCAAGTAAGCCGCACCGCCCAAGCCATTATACTGATACGGGTCAACCAGTCGTTGCACTATCCCCTTCATGCTGAACGCTGAGCGAGGAAGTTACTACTTCCTCTTTTAAAGTCTTAGGTGTGACTCGATCAAGGATTGATCATGAATCTACCGGTCCCGAAGCGGACACGTTGTTTAAGAGATACTCATGGGGAATCAAATACACCAAGTAAAATGTCCCTGTCTCATACCGTAATTCTTCCACCTTTTTGCATGTTTGCAAAAGGTGTTTATTCAAACTTATTCGAAATGCATTATTCTGTGACGACTGATACACTTTTTGTGAAGCCCTGAAATTGGCTACTCCATCCAATGTAGTTTTGTCTCCAAAATGAAATTAAAAATGCATGTAAATTGCACTGAAAAATATGTGAAGAGGCTGAGGAATGAGGGTAACATCATCTGCATACAGAAAATATGTCAATGAAAATATTAATCAATTACCTTGGGGGTATAGGGGCATATTGATTTTCCCCTGGGGCCTGTCTAGATATGTATGTGTGATCGTCAGTTGCGTAATCTTTGTGGGCAGGATCTCTCAAAGATTAAGAAAGATTATTACACGTCATTGCTTTTCATTTCAGGTGATGGTATATGAAGAACTGCTTCACTTTGTTTAAAATACATGTAATTTATTATACATTGATCATTAAGCCTGATGATAGCATTGTCTGTTATTCCATTTGCCATGTGACTGGCAGGTCCTAAAGTTCCAATTGTCTTATCTTTGGTTGTCTTTTCCTGGAATAAGGTCTGTTATAATTTCTTAATTGTACGGTTTAGTAGTTACAGGATACAGGGTAAACTGTGCTGAAGCATGTTGGTAATTAATAATAAAGAAGTAACGGCATCTCAACATAAATTTGATATGTTAAGCCTGATGATCTATCAGTCCTCTCTCAGGATCTTTATCATCTGAAAAAAAACTTTCACTGTATTTCACCTTAAGTTCGGTAAGTAATAAAACACTTTCAGAAACATAAACATCTAAAAGCCTTGAACATGACAATTTGATGCTTTTTGTGATAAGAAATTATTCAAACTTCTAAAAGAAACGCTTTTTAGTGGCCGTATTTTCGCTTGAAAAAAAGCTAAAGGTAATTTGAAATACAGTATTTCGAATAAACCTTGTGTAAATTTAAAGTTTATATGGAGATGCCTTTGTTTCATCATTATAGTGATGAACCAAGTATCGCTGTGATTTATTAACTTGTTTGGTGTTGTATGCCGTACTCAAGAATATGTCAGTTATACAGCAGCTGCCAGCTTTATGGCAAGAGGAAGCCAGGGAAACCCACAACCATCCTTAGGCAGGACCAGAGAGGTAGCTATCATGAGCTAGACTTGAACTCACAACAACCACTTGAGTGAGAGGTTCCTGGCATGCATGGGTCATTGCGTCCTGCTGGCAGGCTAACCACTCAGCCATCGGAGCCCAACAGTAGCTCCCTAAAACAGTCCCCTCCCCCCACCCTGTGACTATGAGTATGAAACAGTGCATCATGTTATTTTTTGCTTACTGAGTGTTACAAGTGTTTGATTTCAATGAGCTGATGAAAATACCCAGATGAAGATGTGGCAATAGCACTATAATTGCAAATATGTTGCGATAATAGAGCCAGTACGATATTTTTTTTTCCCCAAAATACAGTAACATTGGTTATTAATGTCTAGAGCAAATCATAGAATGTAATAAACAAATTTGTAGGATCATTCAGGATATTAATTATTATGAAAATGAGAGGGAAGAAATATGATGGTAATAATAGACACATTTTAGATTCAAGTCACGTATAATGATGAATGATGAATTATAACAGGTTCTTCACACTGATCATTTGTGTCATTGACGTAGTACCACGCCCACGTGGTTCTTGTGCAGTATGAGGTTCTTGTGCAGTATGAGGTTCTTGTGCAGTATGAGGTTCTTGTGCAGTATGAGGTTCTTGTGCAGTATGAGGTGCAATTGTAACAGCAGCTAAAAAGTTACGATGACCTCTGAGGTCGCATTCCTGATCTATGTCATCACGGCAGGCAGGCCGCGTGATACTGAAATACTTTATACAGGAAGCTCATTGATGTTTTACAGTCTGTTAAAGCATTTTAAGTATTGCATATGAAATTAGGTTGTGATTTAGAAATTTATACACAACAAAACAAAATGAAGTACGTCTGACATCTTTTTTATTGTTGAATAATTTGGCATGGACATACACATGAGCCGACATGCAAAACTGAAAAAGTAACAATGTGAACTCACAACCTGCATAAAATGATCATGACTTGAAAAATGAATATAAGTGCACATCCTGTGAGTGAACTCCGGTAGGCCCACATCCTAATGAGAGTAAGAGTTTGTGAACAACTTGTTCGGCGGTTCATGTTAGTAAATGACTGTGAACAGCACGTTCACATGTTAGTATAGAACAGCGGTCCCTGTTAGTCAATGACTTGTGAACAGCGCATACACATGTTAGTATAGGACAGCGGTCCCTGTTAGTAAATGACTTGTGAACAGCGCATACACATGTTAGTATAGGACAGTACACATGTTAGTATAGGACAGCAATCCCTGTTAGTCAATGACTTGTGAACAGCGCGTACACATGTTAGTATAGAACAGCGGTCCCTGTTAGTCAGTGACTTGAGAACAGCGCGTACACATGTTAGTGTAGGACAGCGGTCCCTGTTAGTAAATGACTTGTGAACAGCGCGTACACATGTTAGTGTAGGACAGCGGTCCCTGTTAGTAAATGACTTGTGAACAGCGCATACACATGTTAGTATAGGACAGCGATCCCTGTTAGTAAATGACTTGTGAACAGCGCGTACACATGTTAGTATAGGACAGCAGTCCCTGTTACTCAATGACTTGTGAACAGCGCGTACACATGTTAGTATAGGACAGCCGTCCCTGCTCTTGTTTGTGAACAGAGGTTCACTTGTAATATGCTATTACTTGGTCCATGTTATTGCTCAGACAGAGGTCTAAGATCATACACTCTGAACAGCGCTTTCACAGTATTGTATATCAGTGTGTAATACCGATAAAAAATTTTCTTCCTTGTAAAGAATATTGCTGAAACCATACTTGGTGCAATATTAACCCCAAAGGAGTGGTAGCGATACCCCAAGAATTTTTTTTTCTTTTATAATAATACAATTGATTTACATATGAATGTCATTGAGTATTTGCAAGCACAACTGAAACTTAATTGTGAAAATGCTCAATACAGAAAAGGCCCTGGTACAATCTGCAGTTCAAGATTACAACGTATAGTGAAAAAACTGCTCACGTAACCGTTCTCCCGCCAATAAGCAATACAAGAGACAGCAAACTATCCTGATCACTGCCTCAATGTGTCCGTGCATATTTTTGACAGGGAAACAAGTAAATGTGCATTGCATCAAAAAGTAGTGATTGACAATGCCTGACTAATTATACAAACAATAATGATCGTTCACATATTTGATGTCAGTTAAGGAATTCAGTTGTAATATGCCATTACTTAATGCCTGACTAATTATACAATCAATAATGATCGTTCACATATTTGATGTCAGTTAAGGAATTCAGTTGTAATATGCCATTACTTAATGCCTGACTAATTATACAATCAATAATGATCGTTCACATATTTGATGTCAGTTAAGGAATTCAGTTGTAATATGCCATTACTTAATGCCTGACTAATTATACAATTAATAATGATCGTTCACATATTTGATGTCATTTAAGGAACTCACTTGTAATATGCCATTACTTAGACATCGGGGCCTCCGTGGCTCAGTCGGTTAGCGCGCTAGCGCAGCGTAATGACCGAGAAGCCTCTCACCAATGCGGTCGCTGTGAGTTCAAGACCAGCTCATGCTGCCATTTCTCTCCGGCCGTACGTGGGAAGGTCTGTCAGCAACCTGCGGGATGGTCGTGGGTTTCCCCTCCGGGCTCTGCCCGGTTTCCACCCACCATAATGCTGGCCGCCGTCGTATAAGTGAAATATTCTTGAGTACGGCGTAAAACACCAATCAAAAAAAAAAAAAAAAAAAAAAAAAAAAAATACTTAGACATCTGTCCATGTTAGAATCTTCCTGGACAGCAGTCCAGCAGGCAAGTATCGTTGCTATAGCATGCGGTGGGTAGTAACATATTATCTGTGACGTATACTTCCTTATAGCCTACAGTGAAAGCTATGTCTCTAACGAATTTAAGCAAAATTCATCAGTAATAAATTGATTATTAATAACACAATAACTCTATGCATGCATGACAGTGTACAAATAAATTGCACTAAATCAAAACTGGCGAATACGAGTGCATGACTAATGTGACAGATGATAATGATCACTGACGTATTTGCATGGTGTCAGTTAAAGGAGAAGAAAACTTAAAACCATGACACTATAGGCTGAAAAGAGCACATTTTTTTCTTTCTGGTGGTGCCTGCTGCATAATTTTGCCATTTTTCCTCGCAATACAGGTAAAGTCTGAAAACAGCAAAGATGGCATAAATCGCTGAGTTCATCGCATCGTCTGTCTTTAACACCGTGTAATTTATGCTGGGGGTGTGTTGCCTCTCAGCGAATGAGAGTCGTTAAAACTGCCGGCTTGTTCGTGTAAACTCGGAACCTACGTCCAACACATTCCAGTGTCCCGATCGTCAAGCGGAAAATGAACTGTACTGTTCGCTATCTTCAGGGAAGAAGAGTTCTACCGGAAATGTACGAACTGCACTTCGGCGGTTTCCAATGCAATTCTCCTTCTGACACAGAGGACTTCAGGACTAGCTCTTAGGCAAAATGGAGTCGCCCACAGAAGATTTTGGCGCTAACTTTATAATTTATAAACGTGAGGTACATATTAGAATTTTCTTATGTCATGCACCTGCAAGGAAATGCATACTCTTTTCAATGGTATTTGATTGATATTTAATTTTGTTCTCCTTTAAAGAACACACATTTGAGATAATGCGTTTTTCCTGCATTTTCCTGTCGGTCTCTGCACTCCTGACATACCTGATATAACACGAACACTACCACCTACCCAGCTTTCAAATCACATGATTCTGCACACCAGCGTGTGCCGAACTGGTGGCTGCTCCTATTCTGTATGGGTGCACGGAATATAAATCATCTTGTCAACCTAGCATAGCTAAAATATGACTGGTGTGAGTGATAAAAAAACTGTCTTGACATTGCTTTGCCTTGCTCTGTCAAGAATAGTGGCTGGAATGAATGTGCGCATGCATGGTGTGTTTGTCTCAGATTACAAAACTGCTTAAGTACAGTAACTGGACATGCCTCCTGACTTGTGAAAAATAATTTCTGTGCCTTCGAGAAGTCTGTCCGTTATGGACTTCTTTAGACAAATTGTACAAGTGTTACGATCATCAGCCCATCTGAGATCACCTAAGGTGATGCTTGACTTAGGACTCGAGTCGGCTCCCTTTGTAGATAGCTCATCTCTAAAGCCAAAGAACGCCACAGCTGTTGCAGCTTGCATTAACAGATTAGTATAAAAGCCGCTTGAACCCTTCCTTAAAATGGTGTGCATTTGACATAGGACCTGATAGGTTATAGGTAGTCTTGTCTTAGTGTTCCTGTTTTGTAGTCTTTTAATACCATTTAGTATATGCAGATGACATAGAGGCACCATAGGGTTAGGAAAACCTGTTCTGATGTAAACAAAACATATTCCTGCCAACTACTTCAGTCTCAAATTTATAAGGCAATAGGTCACAAAGAAAACAAGCTTTTTCCTCGTCAGAGGTAAAACTGAAAACCATAACCAGCCAAGAAGTGCAGGGAAGTGACTATTCCAGCCCTATAGGCTGGAATTGGCTAGACTCAGGCATAGACATTGTTTTGGTGTTGTTTGTTAAACTTGCATCTGCCTGAATGAGAAAATTTTTTGTAGCCTGCCACAAAGTCAATATGCACATTAGCTGCATTATGTCATTTTACATTTACTTTTCTTAACAATGTGTTTAGTTAAAGCATTCTTGACATTCAAAAGGATACATTTGCCAGTCCAGCAATAACCCCACAAACAAGCAGCAGTGGCAGTGGTGCAAATTTCTGAATAAACAGATGAAACAGTTGCATTTCTGATAATGGGTCGCTCTTAAGGCCATTCAGACTGGAACCAGACTCCAATGGAAAGTCTAGTTCTGAAATACTCCCTGAGTAGAGGCGCTAAGGGGATGGAGGAGGGTTGGCTCAATGCAATAGACAAGTTGGATCCTCACATGCAGACTGCAACTGGTTAATTGCACCATGTGCTGTGAAAACTTTCCTAGACTCATCAGGTCACTCTACATCTATTAGTTGCAACACCCTGCTACTGAAATATTATTGGCTGAAAATACTGTGAAACTACTGGCTGTTTTAGACAGCATCCAGGCTATGTGATTGGTTGAACTATGGCTACTTTGATTGGCTGGAATTTAATTCACTGCATCCAAGCTGAATCCATTTGTGTGTATAAACTACATTCAGTAAACATTGAATTGTATATAATATAGCTGTCTGTAAGCTATATGCTCCCATACAGAGCATCCACCGCTTGCTCGACGCTAGTTTTTGTTCCATATCATATTACGTTTTTCGTCTTCTGTCTGTCTGTCTGTCTGTCTGTAAACTTTATTTACACTCTGTTGATCCTGATGCTCTCCAAGGGGAGATAATTCCATGACAGTATTAAATAAAATCTTGTGTCCTGTTTGAAAGTTGGTCAGTTACGTGCCAAAGACAGGTGGTTTTCTCTAGGCACTCAATATTCCTGCACCAATGACGACCGAAATGTACTTTAGTCAGCATGAAACATCAGTCAATCAAAAGATAAGCGTTTCTTGGTTTGGTTTTTTCACCAGATTGACTCATTGGAGACAGAATTTGTTCATGCTGGACAAACCTGTAACCGTGGCAGCAGGGGACATAATTTCAGGGCATGTGCGAATTCAGCGTAACCCACAGCTGAGACGACACATACGACTTCACCTGAGCTTTTCTGTTCTTAGCCAAGGGGTTCTGACGAACGAAACCAAGGTAAGGAATAACACACCTGTACACTACATGTTTACCTGACCTGTGCGGCCAATGGGAATTCATGTCCAGTTTATGCTCCCTGCCTCTCCAGTCGTACTTTGTCTTCAGGCAAATTGTGAATGGTCGTTGGTTTCCCCACAGGCTCTGTCCTGTTTCCTCCCATCATAAATGTTGGTCGCCGTCTTTTAAGTGAAATATTCTTGAGTACAGCGTAATACACCGGTCAAATAAATAAATAAACAAATGTCCACATAACCAAAACTATCCACATGTTTTCTGCAAATCCTGGTCGAAACAGAAATCAGTCAATCAATCAATGAGGACGATTCAACGCCGTTTATCAACATGATCAAACCTGAGTAGCGATAAAACAGGAATATGTCTCAGTCATGAATTTTCAGAATTATTTGACGGCGTCCAATATATTAACAGGGTGAGAGGCGAGTTATACTGGCATGTTTGTGTATGTTGAGGGCCGAGGTTGCCGAGGTGGTAAGCACGCCAGCGCAGTGCAATGACCCAGGAGCCTCTTATGAATGCGGTGACTTGAAGTTCATATCCAGCTCATGCTGGCTTTCTCTCCGACCGTACGTGTGAAGGTCTGGCAGCAACCTGTGGATGGTTGTGGGTTTCCTTGGGGTATGCCCAGTTTCCTCAGGCCACAATGCAGGCCGCCTAGTTTATACATCTAGTGTATTTATTCATTTATTTGAGTGGTGTTTTACAATGCACTCAAGATGGCAGAAGCATTATGCTGAGAGGAAACTTGGGGAAACCCATGACCATCCGTAGGCTGCTGACAGACTTCTCACATACACCATCAGATTTTGATTTCATTTGCAATTCTAAAATGCAGTGACAATCCTCAGCACACCGAGTGTAAGCTGTATGTAATGATTGAATGACAAGCACCTGGATCACTTAGGGGGCCTCCGTGGCTCATTTCGTTAGCGAGCTAGCGCAGCGTGATGACCCAGAAGCCTCTCACCAATGCGGTCGCTGTGAGTTCAAGTCCAGCTCATGCTGGCTTCCTCTCCGGCCATATGTGGGAAGGTCTGCCAGTAACCTGCAGATGGTCGTGGGTTTCCCCCGGGTTCTGCCCGGTTTCCACCCACCATAATGCTGGCCGCCGTCGTATAAGTGAAATATTCTTGAGTACAGCATAAAACACCAATCAAATAAATAAATAAAATGCATCGACATTTATAGATAACACTGGCAACACCTCAAGTTTTCTACTATGCCAACTAGAGCAAAAAGCTTAAGGCCCTGAATGTGAAGATAAATTCTGAAATTTATTTATTTTCGTACATGATCATTGCTAAATGCTGTAGGCAATTTTTAACTTATACAATATAAGATGGTGTTTAGGATTTACGGCTGGAGAAAACTGAACTGCCCAGGGTAAACCGCTGACATTTGGCAGTGTACTGAGAAATGTGCCCTCATGCCAAGTACAGATATAGGCTCATCATACTTGTGAAAGACAGACGATCACATGAGCATCATTCATCGGCCTCACAGGCAGTGAGAGCCCATACTTGAACCCGCGTTTCCTGTATCTTAGCAATAGGAAGGCAGTTAAGAGCCTGTGGTAACCCCAATACCGCAGATGACAAAAATTTCAATCAGACAGTGTGCGAGAGCTGGGATTGAACTGCAGACTGCCCATTTGTCAAATCACATCCCATCATAAATGATGCCTGTAGAAACTGGTTCCAGGTAATCCAGTAGATTCTATTGATTAGCAAGACTCCTTCGTCTATTTCTGAGACAAATGAAGATTTCCTCAGAGAGTTCAGTCAAGAGACGGAGTATGCCTCCTGAATATCCTCACCAGCGGCTGTACATGAAAGAATCAATATGTTCTGAAAGCAGTCTGCAGCGAACCATTCAAGACAAATCAGAACGACTTTGAACTAGTCTTGTGCAAGAATGGATCATTGCTCTGACAGACGGCTTTCTCTTTTTGATAAAATTTTGATTACGATTATTTTTGTGTAATGCCGGATCGCCTTAGGTAAGGATCCACATTAAGCTCACGAAGTCTGTTCTCATCTGTTTTCATGTATATATACTTTCATTGATTCAAAAAAGCATTCAGAACATACGTTGTAAAGAACAAATCAAAATAGTCTAATTTAGGCCTCCAGGTTTGCTCACTCTATGAAAATTATTCATTTCGTACTGTGGTTTTAGTTGTTTTTTGTTTGTTTGTTTTTTCTAAAATTTACAAAATGACAGCTGCTTGAAATTTGGCAACAAAGTTCTGAATTATTTCTTCAAGGAATAAAGTTTGTTTTTCTAGGTCACTTAGTTGAGCGGCAAAATTCGATTTCCAACGATACCTTTAAACATCTTTTTCCATAGAACCAGTGGACGGTTTCTTCTGAAATATGATTTGCATGTAGAACAATACTAGTTACATAAAATTAGACAATGATACCAAAATGTGGTCAAAACCATAGAAGCTTGCCAATGGTCGAATATGTAACATGACAGGTTTTGAATTTTGAAATAACTTATCAGTGTATTTTGAGCTGATAACTTCAAACCTGCTCTTGTTATTTGTTATTTTTTTTGTAATTTTTTGTGATACATTCAAAAAATTAGTTTTTAGTTAATTATTTTCAATGGCAAGTAAATCGTAAACTATGAGAGCTAGAAATTTGCAGTTTTCTTGTAATTTTCTCGGAAAGGTATACACTTTAAGTGGTATCCCAGCATATTTGAGCTCGAGTTTATAGTGTTACTGCTAAAAGTGCTAAAAATGAAATCTGCAGCCTATTTTCAGATCATTATTGCTAAAAGGGTTAAAATGAAATCTGCAGCCTATTTTCAGATCATTATTGCTAAAAGGGTTAAAATGAAATCTGCAGTCTATTTTCAGATCATTTAAGCTAATTCATTTAGCCAGACTTAAAGTAAAAGAAATCTAAAATATGAAGTAAGGTTTATCATAGAGACAACTGAAAACTATTCGTAAAAACACTTTCATTGATTTTTTCAGATTTGTTGAAAGAATGTTGACATCCAAATATTTGAATAGTAAGGTTGGCTGTACGAGCCATACTGACGATATCTAGCAATTCTGACCTCACATCACCTTTCTTCCTAATGTTCACCAGAAGGAAGGAATTTTGGGGAATCTTTAGTAATCAGTAATCTTTTACTAATGGGTAAAAAGAGTTATTCCAATATTCAGTGTCCTGATTAGAGTTGGAAAAACTTCCTGTAACGCCACAGTTGCTAACTCTGATAGTATGGTCCATAAAGTCCACCTTAGAATTCTTAGAAGTCTTTTCCTTTAAAGGGTAACTGAGCAGTAACGTGTTCTTGAACTGCCCACTTATCTGCCCATGATTTCCCAAAGCGTACTGCGTATGCAGGAAACCAGCTAAGCTGTGTTGTTGAACAACTGTTTAGCATTGACTTTATATCACAAAAAGGTCTACCGAAACAGAAGCTAAAAACCATTCATGCAGACTGCTTGGAAGCCGTGAAACTGCAGGCAGTTTTGGTTTATCTTATCTCCAGTCCTTATTCTCTTTTGACAGGAAGTTGAAAAAACTTACAAGATATGGAGATAAAGAGCTAGAGCCCGTGGAAGATGTCATGGGAGTGGTAAAGATTTATGAATTTTGTTACATCAGCATTATGATGTTTAGATATACATGAATGAATTTATCATATTGTTCGGTAAAAACTGGTTACATATTATTAATATAGATGAGTTGTGTGTTGAAAAAACTCCAAGTGTAGGTGAGTGAAGTATTATTAACGACTATTCATGGTTTATGGCTTCAGCAATAACAACAAAAATGTGTTATTTATCTCTTGAAATTTTGAGATTGCATGTGCATTATGATGTTAAAGTTTTAACTAGAACCGTATGAATTTTTTGCTGTCTTTTTGTCAGCTTCAGCCAATAAATGTCAGCCAGTAATAATTTTTAATATTATTATTATTATTATTATTATTATTATTATTATTATGTGATATGAGAGCCTATCTTTACATTCTGTCCCATGATTGGTTAATTCAGTCATGTGACTAGTCCATACACAGTGTTAGTGACCTCCAGGTCTCGTGAGACCTGATAGCTACCTCTGCAGGAATTCTAGCAAATCCGACTTTGTCTTTCACTTTGCTGGAGAGCACTGCCTAAAGTAACATCCATGTCAGTAGTATCCTCTGGAAGCAGGAAGGAAATACGGTTGGAGTTGGTCTGTTTTCCTTTTATCATTTACATGTAATTTATGGTATATAATAGAACAATTTGGGCCTCATGAAAAGACCGTATCTGTATATTATAGCCATGTATGATTTTATATAAAATATTTACAATACTTGTACAATTTTACTGCAGAGAGCACCACTTTGCTGGATTCATGGAATGTTTTGAAAGTTAATTTCTTTCTCAAGAAATGTTGAATGTTCTGACAGTGTATTTCTCCCCAAAAAATCATTCAGATTTTTTTGTGATTCCCTTGTCAATGAAATGTTTAGATTTTGGTGGTGTTTATCAATTATGCTCCATGACCAGATAGCAAATGTTGCCTGATTCTGAAAAATGTATTGATCATTGAAAAAGTGTTCTGAGGTTTATTTATTAGGAAAATTCTTTTCATGTGGAAAAAAAGTCAGTTTCATATTTTATAACATTTATTTGGCAATAAAAACCCAACTTTTTGGGCCAAAATTTATATCATTTACCATATCTGACAGTTGTGCGAGCAAATGCCCAGATGTGAAGTTTGCGTTTGCTGGTGGTCATTACTTGACAGCTGTATGGACAGACTGAAATATGGTGCAGATTACAGGGCTTTTCTAATAGCTGTTGAGTTTATATTTTTACATCTCTATTACTACGTGTATAAAGAAACGGTGCATAAAAGAGAGATAGTGTTGTCATCCAAAGGTTGTAATAGGGGATAGATTACAATATTTGTTCTATATTCATACTGTACAATAGGGGAGTTTCAGGTTTGAACTCTTTTGCCATTGAAGGTAAAAATAACCCTCCTGTATCAGGTGACCGGCGAAAAATGTTTGGCAACCTTTGCTGACCTTAATTCACCGATAACTTGTCTCACCTTGTTCCAGAGACTTGTCTTTCCTTTAGGAACTTCTCAAGTTCACAAACGTTCAGCTCCTCAGTTCTCTCCATCATTTCTTTACTCTAAATAACTTCTACGGAAACTTTTTTTCCAATGCCCATGTTATAGTATATGTGGTCCTGCAATAGTTGCCTACTATTTTTGACAGATCACATGATACAGTAGAAGGTTTTTTACCTTTAGCAATGAAAGAGTTCAAACTCAAAGCTCTCTTTTTAGGTTTGTATGACCTTATACCTCAGTGTTTGCAATTAATTACAATGCCAAAAAGATATTTGCATTTTATATTGTTATTTTGAATTGAACTGTTACAATGTTGTGATTTAGTTAGTAGTAGATAGATTGTATCGGCAGTTGAATATATTAGGCCGTTTGCTATATGGTTCTACGTGAAAGCTGTCGCAGAATGAGAACGGAGAATAATACCTGTGAATGGTTTCCAGCTCAGAATGGGGATTAATGCCTGCAAATAATCCCCAGCTGAGAATGGGGATTAATGTCTGTGAATAGTCCCCAGCTCAGAATGGGCAACATAATATAAGTGTCCCAAGGTGAGAATAAGGAAAGCTGTTTGTCTGTAATACTAGTGTCCCAAGTTTAGAACAGAAAACATTGCTTCCTCAAACTACCTCTATCCCAAGCTGAGAATGGAGAAAAGCAGTTTGTATAAAATGCAGCTGTCTATGTGCTAAATGGAAATATTCCTTGCCTAGAATATCAACTTCTCCAGTTAAGAATAGGGAGCATTGCTTGTCTCTATTGCCAGTTTCTCAACTTGAGAAAATGGAGCATTGCTTGCCTGTAATGACCAGTTTTTCAATTTGAAAATAGTAAACATTGCTTTCCCATAAGATCACGTCTCCAACATAAAGTGGGCAGTGTTGATTGCCTACGATCCCCCAGTCCAAAGTCGAAAGTCAAGGAAACTGTCTGTCTACGCTAACCTGAAAGAAATGAAAGCCATGAAAGACTGCAACTTGCTGAGTACGAAATTAACACTGTTAGCGTTGAGACACCAATGTCCCTAGGCCAGTATAAGAAAAAGAGTTGGAGTCTTTCAGGGCTACAGCTAACCTGGGTATAGACCTGGGAATGCTGTGTGGCTGACCCAAAAACACTGTCCCAAGTTGGGCATGAAAAAAATTGTCTGCATCAAAGCATATTTATGCAGGAGGAGGAAGTATAAAAATAAAATAAAAAAAAGTAAGTTCAGATGAAAGAGGGCGAAAAGTTGGTTGTTAATTGTGGTCTTCAGTATTTTTTTTTTTTTTCAATTTTTCTTTTAACTGACAAAGACACTTCAAAATAGTGTTTATATAGTGGGTATTTGGGACCACCTCTTGGTGTGTATTGTCTTCACGTAATAAATTTTCTGGACATGCATCACATCCCTACTGAGAACGTTGTTGTGCATACCAAGAGGTGTTCCAAATACCCTCCATAGAAAAAATATTTTCGAAAACTGGCTTTTTAGCAGAAAAAGAAGAAAAAATTGTGAAAAATGTCGAAGACCATTCTTGTTTTTGTTTTCTTTTATTTTACCCATGTCCCATGTTTAGAGGTGTATATTTCCTAACCAAGCATCCCTGAACTGCAGTAACACACAGGTTACCGTTCGCTTTTGTGAAATAGATGATTTTACCTTCATAATTTTATATAAATTGAGTTATGTTAATCAAGCATATACAGTTCTGACTGGTTCAGTTTGAAATCCTTAGTTGTACTCTTTTTTTGTTGTAGAGGTATTGCGAGATCTTGAAAATCCTTGAAAAAGAGCTTATTCTGTGATAAAGACCTAGAAAGTACTTGATTGTTAAATGTCGTCCATTTTGTGCCGAATGGACCAATGAGTAAGCTGCTGAGATATTGTCCATTTATAACAACATAATTGTTTGTACTTGAATTAAATGGTCCTTGAAAGTATTGGTTAACATAGAATATTACATCATTGAAAAACAATGTCTGGTAAACATAGGATATTACATCATTGAAAAACAATGTCTGGTAAACATAGAATATTACATCATTGAAAAACAATGTCTGGTAAACATAGAATATTACATCATTGAAAAACAATGTCTGGTAAACATAGAATATTACATCATTGAAAAACAATGTCTGGTAAACATAGCATATTACATCATTGAAAAACAATGTCTGGTAAACATAGGATATTACATCATTGAAAAACAATGTCTGGTAAACATAGAATATTACATCATTGAAAAACAACCTTTAAAAACCCCATTACATTGTATTACAGCTCAATTTAAAAGTAAACTGTCCAACAATTTGGTAATTTACAAGTAGGCTGTCCTAAAATTTGGTAATTTACAAGCAAACTGTCCTACAACTAGGTAATCTACATCCTAACTGATAAGGCAGCTGAGGCACTGGTGATATACTTATAAAAATGAGTGGAGTGGAGGGGAGGGGGGGTGCAGAAAAATCAGGAAATATAGATCGTAATGGAGTGCTTAGAAAGGCTTGTTATTGAATTACCTGTAAAACTTTTTTTTATCGCATAATATCTGTGCGTAAAAACACTTCCATTTATATTTTCAGTGTTGAAAGGCATTCAAATATTTGAATGTTATGGTTGGCCCGATAGGCCGTACTGATGGAACTTTCCCGGAACATTATTTCATAAAGTTATTTCATCATTCAGTGCCGTGATTAGAGTTGAATAATGGTCCAATCACGAGTTGAATAATGGTCCAATCACGAGTTGAATAGTGGTCCAATCACGAGTTGAATAATGGTCCATAAGGTCCACCTTAGAATTCAAATGTTAGAGCGTCTTTAACTCTTCGCAAAAATCTAAAAAAAAATCAAATGAACGTACATTTATGCGTAATTTTAAATGGTCTGTTTAGTGATGCCTGATTCGATTTTAAGGGGTTTTTCATTTTCATAGCAAAGTAAATTTCGTGACTTACACCTGGTTCTGAAGTTACATACATGTATGTTGATTCTGCTGGGCAATAATTTCATATTGGAGCTTCCTATGACATTATTATTATTATTATTATTATTACATTGATAGGATTAATATTTTGTGAACATTTTTTGTCTGTTCAGAATGTCCAAATGTTGCAGTTGTTCCATGACCTCTTGTTTTTTTATTACTGGAACAGGCAAGCTTTTCAAACACAAAACTACACTGTTAAAAGTTGAAATTGTAAATTAAGTTATCACGGTCATGTGACCATTTGTGAGGAATATCTGTGGAATAATTGTTACGCATATTTGTAGAAACACTTGGTATTTAAGTTAATACGTGGATTTTTTAAGACAAGAATCAGTATTGAGAAACATTTAGTTAAAAGTTGTAACTTCTACTTAAAATTGGAATTGGTTCACCTATTCTAGTTTAAAGTTAAAAGTTGAACTTTTAACTTCTAAGTCCCTAGATCCTCAACCTTTTCAACAGCCTCTGGAACCAATATTTTAAAACATTCTGAGAGAACTATGGGGTGTTGAGAAATCATTTACACAGTTTTATCAAGCTTGCATCTTTAATGACACCAACAAATCATCGTAGCGTTATTTTCATTATAATGGTATGCACAAAGTCCACAAGCAAAAGTGCTTTAGTGGTTGAAAAGGTTCAAGATTTACAGTATGTAAAATGTATAAAATAAGAGTGTATATGTGTTGACTAGTACTAAAATTCTTCGGCAAGGTTTATTTCAGTTGTATAGAATTTACTGAATTTTCTGTAATGGAGAGTGATTCATTTATTTATTTATTTTATTATTTCATTAAACTTAACCTATGACTTCACCATGACAACTTACAGATCAGGTTTTTTTTTTCCCTTTTTCAATGAAATTATGGTCGTCTTGTCCTATTACTGATTAATTATGGTCATGTTGTCCTATTACTGATTAATTATGGTCGTGTTGTCCTATTACTGATTAATTATGGTCGCGTTGTCCTATTACTGATTAATTATGGTCGCGTTGTCCTATTACTGATTAATTATGGTCGTGTTGTCCTATTACTGATTAATTATGGTCGCGTTGTCCTATTACTGATTAATTATGGTCATGTTGTCCTATTACTGATTAATTATGGTCGCGTTGTCCTATTACTGATTAATTATGGTCGCGTTGTCCTATTACTGATTAATTATGGTCGCGTTGTCCTATTACTGATTAATTATGGTCATGTTGTCCTATTACTGATTAATTATGGTCATGTTGTCCTATTACTGATTAATTATGGTCGCGTTGTCCTATTACTGATTAATTATGGTCGCGTTGTCCTATTACTGATTAATTATGGTCATGTTGTCCTATTACTGATTAATTATGGTCGCGTTGTCCTATTACTGATTAATTATGGTCGCGTTGTCCTATTACTGATTAATTATGGTCGTGTTGTCCTATTACTGATTTTTTCTGACTTTTTTCAAAACGGTTGATTATTCTCAACTGAAACTTTGTCACGTGACTTGACAAAGACAAGTGAGAGATAAAGTTCTGTATTGGGCGATTTGCTTGTTCTGTTTATTATAGACATACAGCCTCTACTGTGACGCCTCAAACGAGAAGAGAACATGTATTTTGAAAGCAATACTTCCAGATGCTTATTATCTGTTTTAATTAATAATAGAAATGGGTTTTTTGATGATACACGTTGTTTATGGCGAGAAAAGCTGGAACTGTGGCAATATTATTCAAATTTATGGTTTCAAGGGTTAATTGTTTATTAAATGTGATCACACCTCATCATTTTGTTGAATAATTCTAGACCATTGACGTCAGATAACCTGCAAGTAATAGTTTACGTAATGCTGCCTAAGTTAAGGGTTAAGCTAAGTTGAGTTGCAGCTGGAATAAAACCCCAACTGTTGTGAATTGACCAGAACCGCCGTATTTCACCGGTTGCATGTGACCATTTGCCAACTATCACACTGTCCTCGCTCCTCTAGTTTTACTCTCTATACTGTAGCCGTATTTCACCGGTTACGTGTGACCATTTGCCAACTACCACACTGTCCTCGCTCCTCTAGTTTTACTCTCTATACTGTAGCCGTATTTCACCGGTTACGTGTGACCATTTGCCAACTATCACACGGTCGTCGCTGCTCTGGTTTTACTCTCTATGCTGTAGCCGAATTTCACCGGTTACGTGTGACCATTTGACAACTATCACACTGTCCTCGCTGCTCTTGTTTTACTCTCTATACTGTAGCCGAATTTCACCGGTTACGTGTGACCATTTGCCAACTATCACACTGTCCTCGCTGCTCTTGTTTTACTCTCTATACTGTAGCCGTATTTCATCGGTTACGTGTGATCATTTGCCAACTATCACACTGTCCTTGCTGCAGTAGTTTTCCTCTCTATGCTGCGGTCCTTCATGAACTGAAGGGGTGTCCAAAAAAATCATGTCGATTGACATGTATTGGATATTATAATTAAAATAAATCAGTGTTCCACCTGCCAGACCTGAGTTCCGTCTTGTCTTAACTATAATTTCCAACCACTGATGGCGGCCGAGGTGGTTAGCACGCCAGCGCCGCGCAGTGACCCAGGAGCCTCTCGACAAAGTGGTCGCTGTAAGTTCAAGTCCATCTCTTGCTGGTTTTCTCTACCACCGTACGTGGGAAGGTCCGCCGGCAACCTGCGGATGGTCGTGGGTTTCTCGCTGGGCCCTGCCCGGGTTTCTCCCACCATAATGCTAACCGCCGTCGTATAAGTGAAATATTCTTGAGTATGGCGTAAGACACCAATCAAATAAACAAATAAATAAATAATTTGCTTCTTTTGTGATTTTGTCTTGCCTATCATCGGCGTTTTACCCTTCCAAGTGAGTAAAGGCCTTTCTCAGTTTTGTAAGAAACATAAATTATCGTCTGTGGCGTACGTGGAAAATGGTACAGCGTAAAACACCAAAAAAATAAATCTCTGGCCACGCCCTTCTCGGAGTTTCCTGTAGATTTTGTGTCCTACCTCGTCACGTTACATCAGCGATACCTGTGGAATGAATGAATGTATGCATGAGGTTTAACGTCGTACTTACCAATTTTTCAGTCATGACGAGGAGAAGTCGTCATTTGTGTTCAGATACTGTGTCTTCTTATGACCTGCCGAGTCCGTGCTGCCAAAGTGCTGCCTCCAGTGAAGTATCATGCCGAAAGTACCAGACATGACACCCCACCCAGTCACACTGTACTGACACCGGGTCAACCAGTCCTGTTTCCTTGCTCTAACCTCTCAGTGGCGAGCGCCAAGCGAGGCAGCAACAAATACCATTTGTGTAGTCTCTAGTATGACCCGACCCGAGTCTCCCGACTTCGAGTAGGAATTTCTAACCACTAGGTCACCGAAGCAGTCTGTGGGATTTATGCAATAACGTTTCAGGCTATGCCAGAGTTTTCTACTGTATACCATAAATGTCGTGTTATGTCATGCTCTTCTGCGGTATACCATAACTTATCAGCCAATGTCACGGTTTTCTACGGTATACCAAACTTTGTCAGGCTAGGTTACCGATTTCTACGGCATACCATAACTCGTCAAACAATATCACGATTTTCTATGGTATAACATAACTTTTCCAGCTATGCCATGGTTTTCTGCGTCGCAGTTCCCTGCCATTTTTACGTCATAACTTTCCTTTCGATTTTGATTCACAGATGAAACCTGTAGGCACTGGTGGTTTCCTGTTACATGTAGTTCTATCCCGTGACGTATCAATCCCTGTGTTTCCTGTGTTTTTGTGGCATAACGTGTCAAACTCGGCATAGTAGCTTTCCCTGTGGATTTTGTGTCAACCTGTCAAGTACTCACGGTTATTTCCTACACAAAGAAGGCGACTGGAGAGTCAGGTGATATACCATAAAGAGCGATCAAGAAAACATCAAATTTATTTTAAGTCGGAGTCATTCTTGAAGAGCGGGTAAGCAACCAATGACATACAACTTTTAGTCAGGCAGAAAGGTAAATATCCCACCCAACAGTGCAAATTACTGATTCCGTGTTTAATATGGACAAATTAAATCAGCAGAAACAGTGCATCAAGTTACACTTTCAACAGTAATTAGGATCTCAGCACTTCATAAGGTTTGCTTAAGACAAGAATTTTTCACTGAAACGACAGTGGTCTATTTTGGGCGGACGGAACCAAAGTGCCTAGGGTATAAAACTTCCAGCCTGTGCAGAGATACCGACGACCTTTCCAACGTGGAGAGAACCGAAGTAGCTGGGGTATTAAACCTCCAACCTACACAGAGATTTCGACGACCTTTCAAACGTGGAAAGAACTGAAGTACCTGTGGTATAAAACCTCCAACCTATGCAGAGATACCGACGGCCTTTCCAACGTGGAGAGAACAGAAGTAGCTGGGATATGAAACCTCCAACCTATGCAGATATACCGACGACCTTTCCAACGTGGAGAGAACCGAAGTAGCTATGATATGAAACCTCCAACCTACACAGAGATTTCGACGACCTTTCAAACGTGGAGAGAACCGAAGTAGCTGGGGTATAAAACGTCCAACCTACACAGAGATTTCGACGACCTTTCAAACGTGGAGAGAACTGAAGTACCTGGGGTATAAAACCTCCAACCTACGCAGAGATACCGACGACCTTTCCAACGTGGAGAGAACAGAAGTAACTGGGATTTGAAACCTCCAACCTATGCAGAGATACCGACGACCTTTCCAACGTGGAGAGAACAGAAGTAGCTGGGATTTGAAACCTCCAACCTACACAGAGATTTCGACGACCTTTCCAACGTGGAGAGAACTGAAGTAACTGGGATTTGAAACCTCCAACCTATGCAGAGATACCGACGACCTTTCCAACGTGGAGAGAACAGAAGTAGCTGGGATATGAAACCTCCAGCCTACACAGAGATTTCGACGACCTTTCAAACGTGGAGAGAATTGAAGTACCTGGGGTATAAAACCTCCAACCTACACAGAGATTTCGACGACCTTTCAAAGGTGGAGAGAACCGAAGTACCTGGGATATAAAACCTCCAACCTATGCAGAGATACCGACGACCTTTCCAACGTGGAGAGAACCGAAGTATCTGGGGTATAAAGCATTCGGTGAGATACCGACGCCCTATCCAACGTGAAGAGAACCGAAGTACCTGAGGTATAAAAACTCCAACCTTTGGCGAGATACCGACAACATGTCCAACGTGAAGGGAACCTAAGTACCTGAGGTATAAAACCTCCAACCTTTTGCGAGATACCGATGGTAAGCACGTCTTTATAGTGGAAGACTAGTACAGATCTAGAACGAATTGAGCGTTATACAGTACAATCGGTCATGCGAGAGACGTTGGTTGCTTTTTGTCACCAAGCCCCCACAAATAGTAAGAGTGGAAGAAATATACAACTTCCCTGTCCGAGGCAGGGATTGTGTGCCCTAGCACTTGAAAAGCACTTGCCGTAACATCAGAACTATATATACAGTGTTGAGTATACATAAATTACATTTAACATCACTTCATTTTGTGACTTAATCCTGCTTAAGCCATAGCGTATAAATTAGAATAAAACCCTGACTGAGGTAGTTTCAAGTGACAAGAGGCCGTATTTCACCGGTTACGTATGACCGTTTGCCAGCTAACACACTGTCGTCCCTGTACTGGATTTATTCTCTATGCTGTACATCTGTCCTGCCTATGCTGTATATTATCGAGAAGTAAAAGGCAAAGAAAACATTAAAGTATATGTAAATATACGTATAGGAAACCGTTTTGGTTTTTGTACATATATATATATATATATATATATATATATATATATAATATATATATATATATATATATATATATATATATATATATATTATTATTATTATTATTATTATTATTATTATTGGACCTATATTTGTACCAAGACAAAAACGGTTTCCTCTCTCACAAAAGCCGTCAACCTATAAGGACGTCCCAGGCCTAGGAACGCTATGGCAAGGCCAGTTCCCCAAACGACGTATAGCAAAGGACACCGTCAAAGGACAAAGACAGTGTAAGTACAAAAATAGGACGGAATCGTACAAAGAGAAGCAGTCAATAGTTTTCAATGATGTTAGAAAGACGCACGTGCAGTCAGTGAGACGAGACATACTTTAGAGACCACCAGAAGCATCTAAGGAAGTAAATCGGTCAGTGGATCGTGTTCCCGGAATCGTAACCGTCTCTAGTGTTGTTGAACCTGCTGTTGCTGTTAGTAACCCTATTGATCTGGAATTCCATTATCCTCATGGAGCGATGTCATCCTGGTCTGCCTGTTGTTATGCTATGCACTGACAAACCACTCAGTGACACATAATGAGTATTGATTTCTATTCAACATTTGCACTAAACGCATAGATATCTAGCTTATGCAAATACACATATGAAAATGAAATGAATAGGTGCGTTTTCCGACACCAAATCAAAGTAGAATAATCAAAAATAAAGATGAAAAACTCTCATCCGATAACTTAATAAAATCAATTTTTTAATCTCTGTACACCAATATAATAACTACATGGTTCAGAAAAAGTTAGATGTATAGTGGTTTATTTAGTTATTTATATCATTGGGTTTGGCGGTATTCAGGAATGTTTCGCTTAATTATACGACGGCGGCATCATTATGGTGGGAGGAAACAAGGCAGAGATCAGCGAAACCCACGACCACCCATAGTGTGCTGTAAAACCGTCCCACTTACGAGCGGTCAGGTAAATCAGCATGAGGATGAATTTGAACTCACAGTGATAGTATAAGTTAAAGGTTCCTGTGTCACTGTGCGGCGCTAACCTCTAAACTTTGCGCCCCAAACCGTAGTTTCGAAAGAAAGGCGATCTGCCGTCGCGCAGTCCCTCAAATGTTGCCTTTATATAGCTAACTTAACCTACCGGACACGGACAACTCAAAGTGCCGGTCAAGCTCGGTGTCGATGTACTCCAACTATGTGTGGCTGCACGGTGTCTTTGACAAGGCGTTCCAGTGAGGCAGCACAACAAATATTACCACATTGGGATCGGCCTGCTACAGGGATAAACTCAAGGAAGGCAACAGTGGATGGCCAAACTTGTAGGCAACGATAAATGTAGATGAATATTGTTCAACTGCCATTCTTGGATACATATATACGAGAAAATAAATACATGTTGGTGTCATCTGCAACGTCACGATAGACATCGGCATCGTCTTGCTCGCTCTCATAACAGATGTGAAGTTGTTGTTTTTTTTCCAGCGGACCAACATAGTTTAGTTTAAGACGTACAGCAAAGAGAGTACAACCAGAGCAGCTGGCAAATGGTCACACGTAGCCGGTGAAATATAGTCTCTTGTCAGTTTACCTCAGTAGGTGTTTTATTTTAACTGTTTCATGTAAATACATAAATAATAAGAATTTGAGCCAAGTCGATGTGTTTTCTGTACTTGTGAATTTTGAATAACTCTGAATCATGAATTTCTGTGAGTTGCGCAATGCCCTGCTGAGTAATGCGTTTCCTCTCGGGATAGTAAACTTTGTAAAGCACAGTCAATTCTACGCTAAACGACTTAACGGAAATTATACCCACTGGTTTATGAACAAGGATTTATGTGTCAAACTCCGAGTACCAAAAACTGAACGCTGTGAAGAGGTTTTAAATTTTGACATAAGTCACAAACGGATTTATAAAATCAGCTCCTGGCCTTTTTATCATTTTTTTTTGTACATTATGCAGCTGAAAATAGGCAGTTTTAGCTCAGAGTGCGGACTGGCCCCCAAAGACTCTCAACAATCGATTCCATCTCCATTTCGAGGCTCAGTGGAGGGCGGCATCGTGTGGAGAAATGGCACTTTATTTTATTGTATCGTTGGCCAAAATGTCACAATGATATGTAAGATGGCGCAACAAGCCATTACCGTTTATTTCATTCGCGCCATGTTTGATCATTGCGAATTTTATTTACATGTGGAGCGATGTGCTGGAAAGTTAAAATGCTCCCTCTATAATAATGCCACTTAAAGAAGAAGTAGACAATGAAATGATGCCAAAATCAAATGAAAGAGAATGAAAATTTATTGCAATTACAATGTATGGTCTTTAATATTTTTTACAATTTTTTTCATTTGGGAGAAAAGGGTATTTGAAAATATTTTTGTATGGTGGGTATTGGGGACCACCTCATGGTATATATCGTATTTACATAATAATGTGCTGAAAAGGGGATATGATGCATGCGCACTAAATTCATTTGAATGTAATTTTTTGGTATGCATTTAATCTAAATTATGATAATATTTATGAATATATATAAATATAAATTTGATAAAAATCCAGGTGGAAAGTGTCTGTTAGCTAAAAAGACCAAATTCTAGTGCAAATATATTTATTAAACATGCGCTACATCCGCATGTATCACATTATTACGCGAAGACTATATATACCCGAGAGATGGTCCTAAATACCCGCCACACAAAATTATTTTCAAGTTTCTCTTTTGTTTTCTTTTTTAAGAAAAATCGAAAAAAACATTGAGGACTACATTTACAGCTAGCTTTTAGCACTCTTCCATCTGGACACTACGTGATTTTCGTGTGCTCTCCACCTTTAATTTGCTCTGCACGATATCATTACACTGCCTACATATATGTATTTATTCTTCCCAGCTTTACTTCGTATTATCACTCATCGATTGATTTTTGCTGCTTCAAAGAAGTTTACAACAAGGTCAGTGTTGGATTTTAAGTTTTCTATATTAAGTTTTCGGGAATAAAATTTGTATCACATACAAAGTTAATATTATGGTTTTTAGTAAAAACAAAACGTGATATTTTTCAGGTAGGATCTTACCAGAACATACATCTCGTCTTTCTTAATCCTTCTGTACCCGCAAAGCGCAGTGATATCGTTCCTTTATGGCAGTGGACTTGTTTATCAGGCCAGTTGTAATAAAGATTTACTGCTTCATGGGGTGCTAAACAAAGGCGTGGTGGGGTTCTTGACATCTTTTCTCTCACTGGGAACATATGTGGGCTTAGGGCACCGCTGGGGTCCGGCTGGTCAACTTCCTGCTGCGATGAACTAATGCCACATTAACGCCATTTGCCAGACGTCTTTCTGTTGTGTTACTTTGGGCAAAGAATGATATATGAGAGACGGCTCAGTGTGTCCCCTTGCGGAAGACCAAAACTTGTTTTATTGAATGGAGAACCCCATTAGCGTCAGGGTGTAATACAGCCTTAGTAAAAGCCTTTGTTACAATATCTTTGAATGCGATATCTAGATTGTTACCTATGAAGCGTATGCGTTTACACAATAGCATGGCATGCCTTTCAGGCGCTGTCAGGAATAAACTTGACAGTCAAGTAGATGTGTTCACAAGAAGTTTTAGCAATTGGGATCATTTGAAGACACCTGTGTGAGAAAAGGTCTAAAGGTATAGGCATTATCTATAACATATTTTAAAAAATGCATTCTGAATGCATATATAAATCATGTATGTAAAGAATAAATATGCAATCATGTTACTTTAAGATATGAACACAAAGCCGAAGAGATTCTGATTCCTAAAGTAATTAGTAATATCAGTTGCTAAAGTCAGGAACTGAAATAAAATCTGTTAAATTAGTGACAAAAATGAATTAGGCTCATGTGATGGTATGATGTAACCAATGTCTTGATGCGATTAATTCTGATATTATTGTTATATCAAATTCTTATTTCACAGTAATACTTCTGGTACACACTGCATGTGTTGTAACATATAGTCACCCTCTCCACTTTTTGCAGCTTATCATGTTCAGAGGAAACCGCTCGTTCTTGCCTCAATCGATCAGCTCTGGGCATGATTGATTGATTATTGTTTACCGCCATCGTAAATAATTTTTTACTGATAGGATAGCGGTCATTATTATGGTTGGAGCAAACCATGGTGCACGTGGTAAACCACCAACCTTCAGCAAATTACTAACAAGCTTTATCACATGTTACATAGTGCCTACAGATATCCACACCATATGGGTGGAAAACAACTGGTCCGCAAACGGTCACATGAGCGTAGTGGTGAATTGGGTAGCCACTTTTCGATATAAGAACAGTAGCAATTAAAGCGCAACTGGGAGACATTTTCCTACAGACTTATATACTATAGTTCTATTTTCTTTTAGAGACTCGACTTTATTCAGCTGTCTGTAAAATCAGTCATACTCGCTACCAAAAAATGAAGTTAGAACACTTTTTCTAAATCACAATGTTCAAGTCCATCAGCTCGGTTTCGACGGCAAAAACCCATTGCCTCGGGTGACGTCATAGTTATTCAAATACCAGTGGCGTGCTGACTATAGGGCGGAGTTCAACATGTTTTGACGGAGGGTGACACCAGTTACCTGAACTGCTGTCGACTTCACTGTAAACCCTGTTTCTGACACTGCAATATCTGAAATCGTTCGCACGTTTTAATATAATATGACCCTAATAAATGAATTTTACTGTATCCCTTGTAGTATTTGATCTCAGACTAGTATAGTTTTAAGAGATGAATATTAGGAAATTAAAGCGATCGAATTATTCAGAGACTGTTGTGTGTGCTGTGTTATTGCATGCAGTTTGTTCTAACCGCTTGGTGGTGCAGCCTTTGTAAAATAAATTACTCTCCACGCCCATTGTCCAGCATGCAAATTGCTTTTTAATAATTATAAATCACCCGAGGCAATGAGGCATGTGGTCAATACAAACATACATAAAAATGTGTACTCACAATGACTCGTTCCTTTACATACATACATACATACATACAGACATACAGACATACAGACATACAGACATACAGACATACATACAGACATACATACAGACAGACATACACACACACAGACACACACACACAGAGAGAGAGAGAGAGAGAGAGAGAGAGAGAGAGAGAGAGAGAGAGAGAGAGAGAGAGAGAGAGAGAGAGAGACTCGTTCCTTTATAGTTAGATGAATAAAAAAAAAAGGAAAGTTCAGCTAGGTCCATTTACATATCAATATTTGGTACGTACATACATGTACCTCGTATGTTATGACATATTAAAGAAACAGGTGTATGTATTCATAGCTACGCATGGTTCAGAGTTACCATGTGTATACCATCTGTGGACAGTACAGGATGAATAATAATATGTAATATGTAATAATTCATGTAATAATAATATGTAATATGTAATAATTCATTCATAGGGAGATGTGTTTATACGTGCCCGCTTGGTGTCCAGCCCAGATTTTGTTTGCTCCAAGAAACATGGTATCCACAAGCGATTATGTGTCAAACAAACAGTCATGTATTTCGGTATTTATTTATTTGTTTGATTGGTGTTTTATGTCGTACTCAAGAATATTTCACTCATACGACGGCGGCCAGCATTGTGGTAAACAGTGATAAAAAACAGCTTGTGATTGTATGTTAAATGTGATGTCTACACATCATGTATTTACACGAACAGTTTGAATAAAACCCTGACTGGGGTAAATTGACAAGAGGCCGTATTTCACCGGTTACGTGTGACCATTTGCCAGCTGTCACACGGTCGCCGCTGCTCTGGTTTTACTCTCTATGCTGCACGTCTGTCACACGGTCGTCGCTGCCCTAGTTTTACTCTCTATGTTGTACGTCTATCACACGGTCGTCGCCGCCCTGGTTTTACTCTCTATGCTGTACGTCTATCACACTGTCGTCGCAGCTCTTGTTTTACTCTTTATGCTGTACGTCTTTAATCATATTGAAAGGAACAAAATGTCAATGAAGTTGAAGTCATGAACAGATCTTCGTAAACATCTCATCAACTGTTTAAACGATAACAATAGAAAAGACCACAGCATAGACAGTAGAGCCGGAGTAGCGACGACAGTGTGGTAGCTGGTAAATTGCAACCCGTAACCGGCGAAGTATGGTCTTGCCAATTTACCTCAGTTAGGATTTTATTCTAACTGTTCACGTAAATGCTTGAATCGTAGCAAATAGGACGCCCACTATTGCACCATGGCTGAAGTGGTAGTGCAAAATGTACGTAAGAACATATGCTGTACGTTAGGGAGAATGCATTGCGTTCGATAGTTGGGCATGCCGGTAAATCTGATGAGCATGAAATATTGCTTGCATGAATGAGAATATACTCCCTGAGAAAATGAATGTTCAATAGGACAATGGCCCTTAGGACGTGAACTAACAGGCGTTATTGTAATACTGGACATAAGCCCATAACCGTGTATTTTAAATGCAGCAATGCGTGTTATTTACAAACCTTTTCTTGCCATATAATAACATAATCAGAGATAAATAATAAAATATTTCTCACAGGAAGTATTGTTGAGTTCGTTCTCTAAAGGTTTTTGTTCGCGCATGCGGAAGAATGTGATATGCGTGTGAAGTGTACACTGAGTATATACCGTGGTCCAAATGAGAAGGAAGTGCACAAAACTGTTATATTACTATTTGTGTTAACGATTTACTTCGTATATCTGTTCACCGTCGAGAAAATGAAATATTCTATGCACATGACGTTAATCCGGAATAAAGCAAACACACTGAATCTATTCTCACTTTCAGGAAGAACTGATATATGCGAATGAATATAGAATGTCGTGAACCGAGCGGGGAATCCCCCACCCCACACAATATATGACACTATCATTATTTAACACTGGATAATACGCTCACGCTTTAGAAAACTCAGGTGCACAATGGACTTTATGTCTTCTTATGACAGGCTCCTTTCCTATTGGGTAAATGTAGGCCTACGACTCTTTTGGAAAGCCTAAAACTGCCTGTAGTGTTTACCACTGCAAGCCTTATATTTATTTATCTGATTGGTGTTTTACGTCGTACTCAAGAATATTTTACTTATACGATTGCGTTCAGCGTCATGGTGGGAGAAAACCGGGTAGAGCCCGAGAGAAACTTACGACCATCCGCCAATTGCAAATGTTATAACTTTATTTCAAAACCAACAAGAAAGGTAATAAAACCAGCAAATCGTATATCTAGTTGATGGCGTGGAAATCATGTGGAAGGCAAAAGGACGCTTTGGAACAGGGTTTGTGTGAGTGACGCGTGTTATTGCCTGATCTCTATCATTTGACAGATATTTAACATAAGTGAACTGTATCCTTCCTGTGGTCATTTTTAGATCAGATTATATCTATGCGTCCAAACAAACATTCGTTTTCCAACAATCAACCAACATGGGTGTTGCAGCTCAATAATCGCAAGGCCGGGGGACCAGTTTCACAAAGATGGGGTACATGTACGATAGTCACACATATAGGGCAATGGTAGGGTAATAGTGACACACAAAATATCGTTCGACAAATGTACCTTCAAAAAAATGCCGTACACCACTTTGCGTATGAAACTGGACCCTAGTCCCTAAACGACGTTTAACACAAACCACACAAAAAATTGAGAAAGTATATAGAAAGTATGAAATTAAGATAGAATCATGCGAAAGAAGCAGGGAACAGTTTTCATTGAAGCTCGAAAAGCGCAAGGCGAATGAGTGAAATCAGTACGATGCTAGTATATAAGCTGTCGATAATAAAATATGTATTTCAGTTGCGCTTTCATTGCAATTGTTCACATATCCAGCGTGGTGATCTAATTCAACACGATGAATATACCGTCCCTTGCCCCCGTTCAAGCGGAATTGGACACACGTGTGAAGCAGAGTGACCGGAAGTTGGAAATCTTTTGGCATGGCGCCCCGCTGGGTATTGGCAATGTGTTACCCCCAGCATGGAGGTAGAATAGAATCTACCTACATGCCTCCAGGTGGCGAGAAAAACAATGAAAACTAAACTGACGTGAACTATTCACGATTTTGGTGTAAAAAAATGTCTGGCTGTTACCTAGATTTTGTATAGAAACAGAGAAAACAGATATCTTCAAATATGTATATATGTATATAAATTGTTATGCATAATAATCCATCTGTGTTTTTCTTTCCTTTTTTTTTTTTGGAAAATATCATTCTCCATGTTACTGTCATAATCAATGAACTTTGAGTACTTTATTTGACACTGCCATTGTCTAAAAATCCCCAAAATGTCTTAGTTTTGGCGAGTAAGTGAAAACTTTAAAAAAAATTCTCCATATTGTGGCTTGCAAGATAATCAGGCAGAATTAGAAAGGATTTAATTACATGTAGTGTATATTCTTAAAATGTTCTGTCTATTCTAAGGGTCATTTTCATGGGGGTGTTTTTGTGCCGTGGAAAACAGTAACAAAAAGGAAAGTCACGTGCATATCTGACACATATATGTTTTATATGCATACCCATGAAATAATTTTGTTAATTTATAATTAGGTACGTTAAAGCTGGGGCTAATATAACAGATATATTATACGTTATATTAGTCTCAGATAAAAGCGATCGACTGAAAACATGTTGTGAAATGTTTGACTTACTCAATACCAGCTTACCAGACAAGTAACAAAATTATTAGTTATTGAAAATAATTGCTTAACAGTGTTTTAATTATGAACTAAATCTGCTGCTGTTATACTTTGAACAACTGAATTGGCTGCTGAATTTGGCTAAAATCTTAAATATAAGATATGACTTAGTGCCCGTATTAATTAATAGACTTTCGAACAACTGATTATGCTGATTATGATTTATAGATGATTGATTACTGGTTTGTAGATGAATGATTACTGGCCTATAGATGATTGATTACTGGTTTGTAGATGAATGATTACTGGCCTATAGATGATTGATTACTGGTTTGTAGATGAATGATTACTGATTTGTAGATGAATGATTACTGGCCTATAGATGATTGATTACTGATTTGTAGATGAATGATTACTGGCCTATAAATGATTGATTACTGATTTGATTTTGATTGGTGTTTTACGCCGTACTCAAGAATATTTCACTTATACAACGGCGGCCAGCATTATGGTGGGTGGAAACCGGGCAAAGCCTGGGGGAAACCCACGACCATCCGCAGGTTGCTAGAAGACCTTCCCACGTACGGCCGGAGAGGAAGCCAACATGAGCTGGTCTTGAACTCACAGTGACCGCATTGGTGAGAGGCTTCTGTGTCACTACGCTGCGCTAGCCCGCTAACCGACTGAGCCACGGAGGCCCCTGATTGATTACTGGTTTGTGGATGACTGATTACTGGCCTGTAGATGACTGATTACTGGTTTGTAGATGACTGATTAGGGCCTACTGGCTTGAAGATGACTGATTACTAGCTTGTAGATGATTGATTACTGGTAAATGTTATCGATGATTTCAATATATACGTCATAAAGCACGGCTGTTGAAACTTCGAAATCATGGCTTTACTATCAAACGCCTCCATTCAAAAGTTTCTTAAATTTTACCAAACGAACCAACTATTAATTACAACTTTTGATCGCAGCATGGCAGATCCACGGAGGTACACTATGTAAGTTTGTATCTAATTCCGCTTAAACCATAGCTAGGTTTATATAAATAATTACAATAAAGGAGATATCATTATACTGTTTCTTGCTTCATAGTACAGTATATTGTGTAATACAAATATGCTCCTTCATTGTTTTATACAAAGTGTTGTGGACAACACACTGGGTTTGACACAGCAGTTATTTTTTGACATCACTGAAAACAGCTGACTACATCTAGTTTCAGGTAACAATCTTGCTTTACTTTTGTATGTAAATATATACTTTTAAGAGACCGTGATGCTGTTTTTATTAATGAAACCGGTCTTTGGGAATTTGACTTTGGATTTAGTTTCACCAGCTGACGGCTTAAACTGTGGATACTTTACTTATTATGTAATCTATGTCAAGCCGCTCTAAAATCTCCAACTCACCTGCACACACCACCCTCTTACGTTAAGTTCCCAGCACTAGCACCGCCTACCCCTCCACGTCCTTTACCACCTCCCCATTTTGCTTTTTGCCAAGCCTGTCCAAAATCTTCCGACTGGGGTGACAGCTTGGGGCGGGGTTGGGTGAGGATATGACGTAACCGCTTAGTTGCTTGCTTAGCACATGGTTAGACTGTAAGCATTGAATGCAAATGTACAGCCTGGGGCACTTCATATTGTTACAGTAAATCATGTTGTAAATATTTTACACCATTTTCCAACGCAACTCTGCACCTATGTGGTGTAATTTTACTCTAGTCAATGCATATTCACAGCATTGTCTGTAAAGCTGTAGCGGTTTGACCATTTACAGTGCACTTTGCTGTAAACGCACACTGGTTTTCTTGGTAGTTATGTAGATTTTGTTAATTTGCAATGCAGTTAACTGATTAACTGATTCAATGGTATAAGTGGAAATATACTACTATTTTGGGAGTAAATATTAAACAGCACATCTTCTAAATCTACAGTGAAAAGAACTGGTCATATATTCCCAGCACTTTTCAATGTAAAATTACAGTGTAGTAAGCTACGTCAGGCTGTTAACATACATCTTGTTCTTTCTATACTATTTTTGAGAGCGGCATTAAAGGAAATTCCAACAGAGCAAAACAAACACATTCCTGGTCCATTTGTATTGTTTTAATATTATTATATTTAAATGTGATAACAACACAAGATTTTGAGTAATTCTAGACCAGTGGCGTCTAATATATTGGTGTGTGTAATTTGCAACTATTTAAGCATTTACATGAACAGTTAGAATAAACCTTAACTGAGATCAGCTGACAAGAGGGCCATATTTGACCGGTTATTTGTGACCACTAGCCAGTTATCACACTGTTGTCGCTGTTCTGGTTTTTCTCATCATGCTGTATGTCTGTCACACTGTTGTCGCTGTTCTGGTTTTTCTCATCACGCTGTATGTCTGTCACACTGTTGTCGCTGTTCTGGTTTTTCTCATCACGCTGTATGTCTGTCACACTGTTGTCGCTGTTCTGGTTTTTCTCATCATGCTGTATGTCTGTCACACTGTTGTCGCTGTTCTGGTTTTTCTCATCACGCTGTATGTCTGTCACACTGTTGTCGCTGTTCTGGTTTTTCTCATCATGCTGTATGTCTGTCACACTGTTGTCGCTGTTCTGGTTTTTCTCATCACGCTGTATGTCTGTCACACTGTTGTCGCTGTTCTGGTTTTTCTCATCATGCTGTATGTCTGTCACACTGTTGTCGCTGTTCTGGTTTTTCTCATCACGCTGTACGTCTGTCACACTGTTGTCGCTGTTCTGGTTTTTCTCATCACGCTGTACGTCTGTCACACTGTTGTCGCTGTTCTGGTTTTTCTCATCACGCTGTATGTCTGTCACACTGTTGTCGCTGTTCTGGTTTTTCTCATCACGCTGTATGTCTGTCACACTGTTGTCGCTGTTCTGGTTTTTCTCATCATGCTGTACGTCTGTCACACTGTTGTCGCTGTTCTGGTTTTAGTCTCCGCGCTGTACGCCCATATTTTTTTTTATATCTTCCGCCCTATTGTTGAGGCAATGACTTACGGAACATCTCCTCGTGATCCAATATTTACATAAATATTAACATAAATATATCTGGTTTTATTAAGTTTTCTTCCATGTTACACATCGACAATAAATGAATGTGTTCTGTATCTTGCAGGTTGTAGTGTTGTGATTAAGGCAGAAGATTTGAACAAAGGTGTACTGGTAAACTCTTTATTTATTTAAATGATTGGATATTTAAGGTGTACTCAAGAATATTTATCTAATGCGACGGCGGCCAGTTTCATGGCGTTACGAAACCCTGCAAAGCCCCGCGGATACCCATGACCATCCGCAGGTTGCTGATAGACCTTTCCGTGTACGGCCGGAGAGCAAGCCAGCATAAGGTGCGTTTGAACTCACGTCGACCGCATTGGTGAGGTCCTCCCACCCCTTATACTATAACTGGGGAGTTAGGGCATGTCCTACATGAGATTAAGTCCATGTCGGAAGTTAACGTATTTCACACTTTAAGTTGCATCTACACAAAACTGTACTTTTAATGGGATAGTTTGTTCATAATCGTTGAACTACGAGATTTTACTGAAGCGAGGAATTTATTTATTTTATTTTTGTCAAACCAAAGAATTTTACGATGATGTTCAGTTCCATGGGTGCATGGGTGATTTATTACTTAATGTGAGAGAGTCCAGCATAAACTACCTACTTTTGGCAAGATGCTGACAAATTAAGCTTTCCCACGTGTGACGTACAGAATTCCGTCCAAAACAAAAATCTTAAAAATAAAACATAAATAAAGGTAATATTGGATGTAGTTTCCAAGGGCCTATGCACTTATGCTAACTTGTCTGTGTGTGTCTGTGTGTGTGTGTGTGTGTGTGTGTGTGTTTTTTCTGCCCTTTTTCAACTGTACGGGTTATGGAAGTAAAGGTTACTGTGTGCGTGTAAATTGGTGATTATGTGTTGACACATAGAAATCCCACTAATGTTGCTCGCAGTTCGTACCACAACATCCTGCTCTGACCTGAGACAATACATAACAACATAGCGACTAACTATTCACTCAGACAGGTTAACGGCAAAATGGACACCAAAAGAGACGCGTTGAACCCGAGGCGCATGCGCAGTGAATTGCAACATTCCATGACGTCCTGTGACCCTGCAGACCGCGGACCAATCAGCGTCCGACTGAGCGCTTTTGCGGTGGGCGTGACGACAAGTTGCTGGCCGGCCGGCCCGGCTGAATGCTTAGTTACTGGAGAGATCAGCGTATATAGCAGAGCGGGCGAGAGTGGCGGCTGGAGTAGATCGCTGTAACTATACAGAACAGAAAGCTTTACTTACTCGCGGGAGGGTAAAACCTTGAGAGAAAAAAACAACACCGACAAAATGGCTGATTGGCAACACGGATTATTCGGCTGCTTCGACAACTGCGGCTTGTGCATCATCACCTACTTTGTGCCTTGTTACACCTTCGGTAAAAATGCAGAGAAGATGGGAGATAGCTGCCTACTTTGCGCCCTCGGATTCGTGTGCGTTGGTCCCATCCTCGGCTGCCTCATGCGATCAAAGATTCGGGAGTCGAAAGGCATCGCCGGCAGTTTGGTATCGGATATATTAATGTGGTGGTGTTGCCCTCTTTGTGCCTTGGTTCAAGAAGCTCAAGAACTCGATACTGGGGTGCAGGGACAGGCGATAGAACGTCAGTAGTCCCAACACCCTAACCGTCTGTGATATAGTTCTCTCCCATTCGACTGACCACTTTTACAACAACAACAAAGGAAAAAAATTGCCGGCCCCTTTTCGAGAAAGATGAGCCGGACAGCCATTATTTTAATTTTTCTTTTTAGTTATCTTTTTCGAAAGACCCACAAATCGAATTTAGTATTGACCCCTTCAAGTGAGGCCTTGATCGGACATGCTACGGTGCGATTTCATTCAGAGAGCTAGACACGCCCAAAACCTGTTATTCGAACCCTGGGAAAGTCTGAGAGATCTAGATCCCAGCGCGAAGAGTGTGCACCATATACAAGACCGTAAATAATACCAGAACAAGGAGAACTGAAGGGAGGTTTCTGATGGATATTGTTTGGGGTTGTTTTGTTCGCCAGGAGAAAAACAAAAGAGCACAAGTTAACGGAAAAGAATTGACTACCGAGAGATCCTGATGAATTATGTTATGAAAGAACTACCTCCTGTTCGGAACGGGATTTTGAAGTGTGTGTGACCAGCTATACGGTGTTATAGGAAATAGGCGATTGTGCAAGGCATTTTACGAACGGCCAGCTCAAGTTCTCGTGATGGGATGTAGTTACTTGTTATCAGAACCCCACCCCCACCAGCACACAGCTGGGATGTTCCCAGTAGGCAGAAAAACCACCCATTTTACGGAGGCATGAAGAAAAGACCAGGTATATTCTGTCGAGAACAGATCTACATTTTTTTTCAACGGGAATTGATTACGATACTACTCGTGGATTTGCAAGAATTATTAACATTGGAGTGGCGTCCATATTGTTACAACCACTGCATGTATAGAAGAGGATGAAACAGTGTGGATAAAACAACCTGTCGCAGCAAGGATTAAAAAAAACTGATATCATGTATGGTTGAATGAAGCCCATCTTGTTTAATAACTGATGCTTTATTTTACTGTGTGTGTGCGTGAATTACTCGCCAGTTTCGAAATCCACTCCACTATCCCCCGCACCCATGTAGAGCCTCAGTTAGAAGAACCCGTGATTGTGGTCCCCATCTCCCGCCAAGTTTAACCTAGCTGCTTGTGAAACATCGCATTCCGTTACGCTTGGTTAAATAATGAGGAGACGTCTGCAAATATTAGCTTCTCGGAGCATCTCAGGCGTGTGGTATTGTGGGTGCGTATTTGTATTTGTAAGATAAATTGTATCCACGCAGTTTTTTTTTTTTAACAAATTGTAAGCTACATCCTTCCCCCTTTTTGTATTCCCCTTAGCTCGGTGACTTCAAAACGCACGTTCGCCAGGATTTCAACGCAAGTGAAGCCTAAAAAGCTGTATAGAACAATCAGTTGTCCCAAATTTTCAGTTGGTGTTGACAAGGGATGTTGTTGCTCTTTGTAACTATATGAATTTTTATATTTTAGTGTGGAAGATTGTAAACTGGCGCAATGAAAAAATGTAGACAAAAGTCTGTTGAACGATTTTCGCAAAATTACTCTACAATCGATATTTTAGTCCTTTGTTGTTGTTTTTTAAGCTTGGATATTATATTTTTGAATTATATTATTCGCCTGTTCTAATATGTTCAGAAATACTTCTAACCCGTTTTCACCAAGGAAAAGTCTTGATCATATGATTAGATACGATAATATACGACAGATATAAGACATCTCTTTCTTCGCCAGACAACTTATATCATTTGTTATGCAGGGTTTTGTTGACAAAGGCTCCAGGAGAACACAAACGCCATTGATCGAGTAAATAAGCTACAAAGAGAATGTTATAGAGAGGTTGGCAGTCGCTAAGTATGCTATTGCAGATGTTTGGTGAACAAGTTTGTTTTCGTCGCCATAGAGACTTGACAACACAAGTCATGACGCATGGTATTAGCCATGTCCGTTTGGCTTCTGGTCTTGGTACACTGTAAAAAAAAAATTAAAAAAAAAACACCAGGCGGTGGTTCAGACGCGTTACATTGTGTCAACGTGTGCTCATCAATCTTTTTTTGTCTTCAAATCTATAAAGCTCAAATCAGCTTGAATGGTTCTATTTTATGTACCTGTCTACCGGCATTCCTCGATGGCAGTCATTTATTTTTATCCTATATTTGTATTAAAATCCGATTGAAGTGAATGGTTTTATTATTGAAGTTCTTTATTATGTTTTGTTTGTCTTAACAACTTCTGAGGTCGCGCTATATTATTTGCCCTATTGAAACTGAACTTTCTAACCGTTTAGTCAATGGTGAATTACCTCGGTTGTTCCAAGATTATTAAGTCTTATTTTCACTCGACGGAAGCGATTCCGCAAATCGTAAAGGATGGAAACTATTAGAAACTTAACTTAGCTGTGACTGAGCTGTACATTTCACATAGCCCCATGTTTCTTAGTGAGATCACGCAGAAGGGTTTCGGGGGTGCATGCATGACCGGTTGTCCAAGGATGTATTAAGTGCGGTGGTGTAAACGTGTAGAACTCGTGCCACTACAGATGAACAATGCTCATACGGAGGGACTATGTCCGAGGAAAGTCGGAATGTGTGATTGTAGTCCAAACGTACACGCTGTAAGCTTGTCCTAGTTTCATGGACTGTGGTCCTCAGACAAAAGGAAGCGAGTGACAAATATAGGTCAGTACTGAGAAAACACTATTTCTGAATTCCTAATGGCATGAAATATCTGTTTTCTTTAACCGACGCATTCCCTTGTAACACTGTTACCAAGGTTTTCCGTTTTGTGCAGGAAGGGCTGTAAGAAATAATGTGGGATTTAAATGTGCTTCTGTCAACCGATTTGCTTTATCAGAGGATGGCGGTATGATCAGTGCTGCAAAAGGCACCGCGCGGAAGCAGTTTGAAAACACAACTTGACTAACTCTAGGCTGTACATCTCATATTGTCCCACCTCCACCAGGCTGAAATCATGCAGAAGGTTTTAGAAAGGTTTAACAGAATTTTCAGGATCACCGAATTTGATCCAGGAGAGATCAAATGGGATAGGGGAAGCTGTGATTGTTGTACAATCCTTGGTACACTCAAAAAAAAATAATAATAATAATCTGCTAATTTTATCTGAAAGTGGGTTGTTTGATTGATAGTAGAACGTATTCTGTTATTTCAGCAGATTATGCTGTTAATTATAGGCCACCTATTCTATTAATTCAACACAAAGATTGTATTAGACTAACAGCATATCATGTTGAATATGACACATTGATGTTATAATAACGGAATACATTCTAGCATCATTCAGCCAACAGACATCGAGTTAAAGTAAACATTATTTTTTTGAGTGTAGGTTTCTGCAAATCCGTGTCATATATGCCATTTCACTCTCAGCTGTCATTTGATACAATGCCAATAATGTACCGAAGATTTCTGACAAGAAATCAATCAGTGCAAATCTTGTGGAATATTTGCTTTTACTTTAGAATAGACCAAATTACCGTTCACAATTTATCAGCCTCGTCTGTGCTAATTATACATTTCAAAATCGGCAATGAAGTTCCCGAATTTTACAATGCAGGTCGCATTCTAACTTCTCCAAAGGTCAGAATCATATTAACACTATAAATATTATAGATAAATATCTGATTTCGTGGCATGCTGAAACTGACAGTTCATAACATCCTGCCTGAAACTCAACTCGCATCCTAGTAAACACTGGCATGTAGCTGATCTAAAGCCGGCTTTGAAACTTGATACTTCCGGGTCATAGCAGAGGTTGTCCAAGCACCGCTTGTCGCTGTACCGTGGTGACTGTATCTGTGGTAGATTTTCCCATGTAATGGCGACTCTGATGCGAGCTGAAATTATCCTTTTCTTGCTATGCATGGGTAATAGTTTAATAGTTTGTACAAAATGCCATTTCTAAAGCAGGAATGAACAACAGTGATACAATCCCCACTGGGTCACGCAATGTTTGCGAAGCAATGTACCAAGTACAAATGCAGCTTATGTCATACCGCAAGCGTCGGTGTCGGTGTCGGCGTCCAATAGCAAGGAGAGCAATGTTAAACAAAATCTTATGAGTGATATCTTGAAAAGTACTGCATGTATTGAGCTCAGGTCTTGCACATACGTAGAGCACAATAACATGAGAGGTATGTTCCATCGCTGATTCGCTGTATGCATATTAAATACCGTAAATTACATGATTCATAACTTCGTCTATTATGTATTACAATCAATGTTAAAGAAAATGTTAGGGTGGTATCTCAAAAAAGTACCTCATATATAGAGCTCAGATTTCACACACATGTAGAGCACAAAAAAAAATTAGTGAGATGTCCCATGGATGATCCGCTCTGTGCGTATTAATTACCGTAAATTATCAAATTCACGACGTAGTGTAATGTCATCAATGTTTGAAGTAAATGTTAGGGGTGGTATCTAAAAAAAGAATGGTATGTAATGCGCTCAAGTTTAACATACGTATACAGCACTGTATAAGTTTTCCATTCATGTGTCTCTTACAGGCGAGCACCTTGGTAGCCTTGCCACCAAGTCTAATTCATACTCGCATTATTAAGCCTTGACAAATAAGAATCCGTGAAATTGTACATGCTCCAAAAATATCTTGTTAAATTTAACAGAAAATCTGTTGTAATGTGATGATAAAATGTATTATGTTATTCCAACAGATTATTCTGTTAAATATAACCCACATATTCTGTTGATTCAAGATAGAGATTCTAACAGACTTACAGAATGTTATATTGAATATACGACAATATTGTGTTATAATAACGGAATACATTATAACAGTCAGACAAACAGACTTCCTGTTAAATTTAACAGAGTAATTCTTTGAGTGTACATCACGTGATGGCGTTGATGGGACATTTTATCGCGGCGTAAATGGCATGATTGTCTTATACTATACGCTAACAAGGTACAAGCGCGTCTCAAGCGAATCATTTCTCTAATGCTCAGCAGAACAAGATGAAGTCAGTGCGCATGTGTGAATGTCAGTATACATCTTCTGGTCAGATAACATCCTGCGCAATGCGACGCCAAAGTGATGAATGAAATTAGGGTATGGGGATATATTATGAAGAAAGAAGGCCAAGTATATTACTTGTAGCGTTTTACCCGGCCCAAGAAATTGATAGCTTTCGAGGATAGATTTAGATTTAAGATAAAAGCGGTTTATTTTGCACGGGCGTTATTTCCTTCTTCTGTTTCGCACGTGGGTGTATAGAAAGTGTGTTTCTTTTTTAAATTAATTTTCTTTCTGACATAGTGCTTTCTGGGATGGTTGCCATAGGTTGGCTATAAGTGTTAGATACTAGTATAAGGCGCGACACTCCTAATCATGAGGGACCACTTCGGTGGCCTCATGGTTAGAACCTCCGCCTCGAACTCGGTAAACCGGGGATCAAACCCGAGTCGGGTCATACCAAAGAAGTACCAAAAATGTACTTGTTGCTCCTTCGCTTGGTCCTTCGCACTGAGAGGTTAAAGTAAGGAAACACAACTGGTTGGCCTGGTGTCAGTTTAATGTGATTGGGTTTGGTGTATAACATCCAGCATACGTACTAACCATAAGGCACACGTGGCGCGGGTTCAATCCCAGCAATGGACAGATCACCACCCCACACACACATACACACACACACACACCCATGCACACACACACACACCACCACTCTCACTATTCGCAGAGGCCTTGGTGAATGTCTATCGGATATCTATGGTCGGCCTGCCCGTTTGCGTAGTTTTAGGTTAAGTCTCTAAGACCACTTGTCAAAGTTCCAGTAATGTAACGTGCAAGTCATTTAAGTACGTCACAAGCTGGAGAGTTCGTCAGTAACTTGCCAAATATCGGTGGTTTAATCTAAGCACTCCAGTTTTGTCCAGTACTAAAACAGACTGTCAATGTGTAAGTGTAAAATTTTCGATCACACAATGGCCCCCTATCAAGAATCTATCACTCCTTGGCTAATTGGTTTATAATGAGGCAATATGCTAGTTGGAGAGCACAGACCCCAGAGCTGCCGACCCCGCCCCTTTCTGCCAGTAAGGTGAGTAGAAATGCTGTAGGGGAGGAGTTCGCTGAAGGGTGAAGGGAGGGGGGTCTCGAAATATCGACACCTGTCGCTAGAACTAAAACAGAATATTAAATCTATCACTGGCATTTGGTTAATTGAACTTTTTAGTTCCCCAACGCATGTAGAAATCAGCATTCATAAATTTTCATTGGTGTCAGAATGATAATTGTGCGCAAACTCCGCACACTGAGGGCACATATATCAACACTGTCTATTTAAACATACCAACTACAGCATTCCCTGCCCTAATGTACATACGTGTACGTGTAGTGTCTATTTTCCTATCTATGTTTTAGTTGTAACTGCTCATTGGTTCGCAGAGCGATGGTGTTGCAAAAGTCTGTCTGCACAGCCCGTGGCCTCCAGGGCATGATTATGTTGTGAGCACAATCAGTAATATGCATTTCACTAATCATGAGTTTCTCTGTAAGAAAATAATCACATTTTGTTGAAGGGACGTATAGCGTTAATATAGGTGATAAGTACTGTTTATTATGTAATACAAACCCACACGCAAGCTCAACAAGAGGCTTATCATTGTGCACAACAGCAGCATGTACACACTAAATACACAGGCTTTTGACGACGGTAACGCCACATACACGCGAACCTGGAACGAGTGCTCAGTCTCACGCCACAATTGCAGCTTGATACAGGTGTCATTTTGTCACTAAATATAGACCCTAAGCAAAATCTCGACACGACGAGATCTGTTACAGAGATATATCATCGTGACAAGCTTGAAATCAAGCTGTTAGACAGCCATTGTGTCAGCAGTTTGCAACAGAAACGTTCTTTTTTATTTAAACACTCAATGTTTATCATTTGCTGCTATGACAACCTGCGGAGGCTTTCTTGCTGCGACAAGCACATGCTCCTTGCAGTGCATGTACCGCTCTCTTCGCTTGCTGTACACCACTGCCACCAGTAAGCTGGTGACCTTTGGAGCCTCTTGTGATGCGCGTATAAGCTTGTTTAGGCTTAGCCTCACCATTGCATGGCGTCCTCGTGCGAAACAACTTTATCGGCATTCATCAACTAAACTCTTTTAGATGTTGGTTAAAATCATGTTGTGGATACTTTAGATCTCATGTGAACTCATGTGAATGAAATATTATTAGAAACAAATGTTGAGACAGAGATGTTTGTTTTCTGATATCACTTCCTTCCTTACCACCGTAACCCAAGAGACCTCGGTGTTGTTGAAGATGTCTGTACAAAATTTGCTAGTGGTGGCAGTGATGTAAAGCGAATGTTCGATAGCGGCGCACGTGCAGTGAGAAGTATGCGACTAGCCGCTCAATACCTCGCAGTGTCCTTTCGTCTGTCGATTGACCAATTTGTCGTATTTTTGGCATCCTGTTTTATAACATGGTCCGTTTACTCACCTAAGGAAGGGTCTGCGCGCATGACGATACGAACTGTGGCGTCTGTACCAGTATTACAAATGCACTTGTTTGTAATATTCGTTCGCTCTGCTGATGGTTTCTTTTAATATAGCACAGAATACTATTTATTTATTTATTTATTTATTTATTTATTTATTTGCTTGGTGGTTTACGCCGTAGTCAAGAATATGAACGTTTTATACAAGACGACAATATACGCAATCGATATTCGTTCAACGTTATGTAAATGGTCAGTAACGCAAAGGCGTTATTCGTCCACTGACAGAAAAATGGCCATAATTGTCAACTACGGCTCTTCAACAGTGCAAGACAAGCCGAGTCGAGAGCTCACAGTAAAGTCGTATGCTGTTCATATAGGAAAACATGTGACCTCGGTTGAACACGTCATGTTCCCCATCGTGTGAATAATTGTGTTCGGTATAGACTGTTCCTTACACGCCTATCGGGTTTAATCACGTACATTTTCAGGTGCTATTTTGTTATCTGATCTTTACATGCACAAATCTACCCACAAATGGACAAGGAAGTTTTAAATTTCATGGTAGATTTCATGTCTTACACATTCATCGATGAAGACCACTTGTCTTACAACAAAATGGCGTTACTTGCTTGAAGTCGGCGTTTTTACACAAGAACACACTGGTTTCCACCCACACCCATTAATCTGAGCGCTATCGTGTCAGTGAAAAAACTATGGAGACTTCAGTTAAACAATCAATCAGTCAGTCATTTACAAATCTGCACATTACGTGAATTAAGAATCTCGCATGATCTCGTGAGAGCGGCCACATTTATTTTATGGTCATTGGCGATGGCATTTGTTAGCGCCATTATGTCTTCACTAAAAGTTTCTCTATTTCCAGGTTTGCATGGAGTTCTCCCTACATGACAACCTTTCCAGCCGGAAGTAATTTTGGTCTCATTTAGTTCAGTTTTATTACCGCCATTGCCAAGATGTTTTGTGAACAAACTGGTGACGTATCAGTCAGTGCAGTAATGCTGCAGTAGTACGCATGCACACAACGGGTCAAACGTGATATAAACAAAGAGCACATGGCCATTCACGCTTATACTACAACACTACAGACTTTAGCGACAACCCAAGATTAAGCTAACTAGCGACTTTCAAAAAAGTTTCAAAAAAATTATCAAAACCAATTTTTCGTAACTTTTCCTTCCTTTTATAACGCTGTAACCTTCGGACGGCGTCATGTACAACTTTCGCGAGAAGTTTGGTTTGAGAATTTTGGTAAAAACGTGGCCAGGTCTACTAGCTTTTAGTATTTTTTTTTACAAGTTTTCGACGTTAAAGTATGCGTTCCAGAGCTTCCGTGGTCGAGTGCTTTACATGCTAGAGCAGCGTAATGACCCAGAAGCCTCCTTCAGATTTCAGCTAACTTAAACTGCAGTTGATGTATACATGTACTTTTAACGGAGAATCTTTCAGAAAGTGCGTTACAGCACGTAAGCTTTACTCGTACCATATTTATTTATTTATTTATTTGATTGGTGTTTTACGCCGTACTCAAGAATATTTCACTTATACGACAGCGGCCAGCATTATGATGGGTAGGAACCGGGCAGAGCCCGGGGGGAAACCCACGACCATCCGCAGGTTGCTGTCAGACCTTCCCACGTACGGCCGGAGATCGCATTGGTGAGAGGCTCCTTGGTCATTACGCTGTGCTAGCGCGCAAACCAACTGAGCCACGGAGGCCCCCGTCCTCGTGCAAACTAAAGAGCTCTCTGTGTACAAGTTTATGACTCATGAACGTCTCTTTACAAACCTGCACATTTGTGCATATAGACGATCTCACTTACTTGTTCATTCTGACAAGGAGGCCCCGGTAATGGCATGCCAAGGCTACATAACCCTACATCCCACTGCCCACAGGCCATGTGTTCACCAGTAACCGTTAATAACTTCATTCTAAGTATGCAGCCGATTCAATCGCTCCTGCGCCAGTCCGAGATTTGAAGTGTTACTCGTCGTGAAAAAGAACGCCATGTTTAATAATAAGGGAAAGGAGAATGAGTTCAAAATGGTGTCTATTTTAGACGAGCGTGTGTATTTGAATTGAATGACTTGTAGTTCCGGGATGAGCTTACCTTTCACATGGCTGGGATACTTGCGTGGGAGATGCGCAGGGGCGAAAAACAACTTTCTCGGGATATATATACATCATTTACTAAGTTACATGAACTAGAGCTGATCTGGATCAATACAAACATGCACGCGGTCAAACCCGTACAATGTAAGCTGGTGTATATATACAATCAGAAAATCACTAACGCAATTAACTCCCGCGCTGGATTTCCAATAAACCTAGAGTGAGGCAGTCGTAGAAACAATGTCTCATCCATGCAAGGTCAGTACATGTAAACTAGATAACGAACGCGTTGTACATCGCGTCCAGGGATTTGGCATCCATGGCGTCACATTCTTGACAGCTACATGCACTAAGTTGTCAATGTTTATACATACAAGGCAGTTTTCTTGATACTAGAGATAATATTTATTTGGTATTCAATTATTTATTTATTTATTTGATTGGTGTTTCACGCCGTACTCAAGAATATTTCACTTATACGACGGCGGCCAGCATTATGGTGGGAGGAAACCGGGCAGATCCCGGGGGAAACCCACGACCATCCGCAGGCTGCTGTCAGACCTTCCCACACGGCCGGAGAGGAAGCCAGCATGAGCTGGACTTGAACTCAGAGCGACCGTATTGGTGAGAGACTCCTGGGTCATTACGCTGCGTTAGCGCGCTAACCAACTATTTAGTGTTTAAGACATCAGTTCTAGGCAGTTGGTGTCCAAATCATATTTTACTCCCACTCGGTACCGGCGTTATTACTCTCTAATCGTTCTTCACGTCATACTGTACTAAGATCGGTGTCCACGCCGTACTGTGCTCCGATCGGTGTCCACGTCATACTTTACTCTGATCCTCGTCATACTGTACTCCAATCGGTGTCCCCACCATACTATACTCCAATGGATGTCCACGCCATACTGTACTCCGATGTCCATGTCATACTGTACTACAATCGGTGTCCACACCATACGGTACTCCAATCGGTGTCCACAACATACTGTACTACAATCGGTGTCCACGTCAACCTGTGCTCAAATCCAAGGCCATTTTATATGGTGAACTTTAATTGCCACCCACATCATATTATACTCCATTCGGTGTCCACATCATATATTACTTCAATCGGTGTCCACGTCATGTAATACTCTTAATCGGTGCCCTCGTCATAATAAACTCCAATCGGTGTTGCAGGCTTTAGAAAAAGCTCATTAAAGCGGAATGTTACATGATTTTGTCGTAGGCTTCATTAGATTCACTTTGGTGAGATGTTGCATGGCTTTGTCGTAGGTTTCATTAAGCTCATTATAGAGAGATGCTACATGGCTTTGTCGTAGGTTTCATTAAGCTCATTATAGAGAGATGCTACATGGTTTTGTCATAGGTTTCATTAAACTCATTATAGAGAGATGCTACATGGCTTTGCCGTAGGTTTCATTAAGCTCGTTATGGTGAGATTTTACATCCCTTTTGTCGTAGACATCAGTATAAGCTCATTATAGCAAGATAGTACGTGTTTTTGTCGCAGACTTCAGTATAAGCTCAAAAGACTTTACATCTTTTGTCGTAGGCTTTACAACAGGATGTTACATGATTTTGACGTAGCCCCAACTGAACTCCTCGTGGCGAGGTGCTACATGCTTTTGTCGTACTCTTCATTAATCTCATTGTGGTGGGAGTTTACATCATTTGTCGTAGGCTTCTATGGACTCGTTATAGCAAGATGTTGCATGTTTTTTATCATAGTCTTAAACTCATCATAGCAAGATGTTGCATGCTTTTGTCATAAGCTTAAGCTCATCATAGCAGGACGTTGTATGCTTTTGATCACTGCAGTCAGATATCATGTTTGCATGTTTCAAATTTCTTCAAACTTGACCATTTCGACATTAATGCAAGGCGATTTGTGTACTAAGAAAAAGATTAAATGTGTACACCCCTGTAGATTTGGGATTTTTATGAATTTGTGGAACATTTGTGTACGCATACGTACCGCTTTAGAAGACCTACACAAGAAGTATGGAAATTTGTGTGAAGTTTGTGTGCGTTTGTGTTATACAACTCACAACAGAAAAATTGTGCTCGCCTCAAGAAGGCTTCCACAAACATGAGGAAATTTTGTGTACGTTTGTGGTACACCTCATTCCAAATATGTTATTCACCTGAATCTGTGGAAAGCATACACTAACAGGTATAGGTGTGGGAAATTTCATTGCACGCATGGTACACATTCACAGGCCTACACAAACTCTGTATACACCTGTGGTACACATCGTACCATGTTATATATGTGCACCTTAAAGGCAAAGTAAACATGACAATGAACTGTGTATCAGAGGAAAGACCATTTAAAACGGTCCACTAAAATAGATCTATTATGTTTTTTACAGTTTGTTTAACCTAGTAAAATACATGTGAATGTTTTTTTCCATGATGACCTTTTCTGACCACAATGGAACCAGTGACGTCACTAAGGTTTTGGCTGCTTAACACACATTAGACTGCTACATTTCATCATTCAAAATGCATGTACACATAGATCTATGAATGCATCCGTTGATTTGATCTTCAAGCGAATTATTTCAGGCAAAAAGTATAAATGTAACGTAATTGATTCTGATTCTTCTGGTTCAGGCCACACCAGTTTAGAATGAAATCTTTTAACAGAATTTTATTACGTTAGAAAAATTCTAAAAATTAAGATTATCAATCAAACTATTTTCTGGATAGCTTTTAATAGTCTTTCATCTGATATATACTTCATTTTAGAGTGGCATTTTCCCTTAACAGAGACATAGGGCATATATTTCTATTAACACTTAAGTGGTGTACGAAAAGGACGTCCATCGAGTCACATTTGTTTTAAGTAGTGCATTAATACTGTTTGGGCGTGATCACGCGTTATCTCGTAATCTCTCTCGAAAAATATCCCCGATAGTTAAACTTATATCCTGTAAACCACTACATCACGACATGTCAAGGTTAAATTTCGCCCCTGTTAGGATAGACTTTGTGACAGTGGTTATGTTGCTAACGTATATATCTTGCTTCCCTTTTCTGCCTTTGAAAACGTCGTATATACATACACTCATTAAGAAGTCGACGCGGTGTGTTAGAAGACGTATGTTCTTGTACACAGTACCGGTATTTACTCCAATGATTGGATTTATTTATTTATTTATTTATTTATTTGATTATTTATTATATTACTCAAGAATATTTCACTTATACAACGGCGGCCAGCATTATGGTGGAAGGAAACCGAGTACAGCCGGGGGAAACCCATGACCATCAGCAGGGCTGCTGTCAGACCTTCCCACTTACGGCCGGAGAGGAAGCCAGCATGAGCTGGACTTGAACTCACAGCCACCGCATTGGTGAGAGACTCCTGGGTCATTACGCTGCGCTAGCGCGCTAACCAACTGAGCCACCCATTGACTGGGGGATTGTTTTCTAATTTGGAAAACCAAACACCAAATTTCGTAATTCGTACACGTTTCGATTATCCCATAAAGTGTTTACACTTATAATATTTCAAGCATTTTGACCTTCTTCAAAATTATCTTCAAAATTTTTTGTTTCATTCTTTTTTCAAATCAATTTTCAAGCAGAATAGAATCTGAAGACATTATATATTTGGCTGAAAAGTACAAGGTAAGACATCCAGTAGACAAGAATTAAACTGTTATTCAATACATTACAGTTGTTTACTGTGTTACATTATCACAGGGGCATTTTAGGGTCGATGAAAACAGATCTCCTAGAAGTATGGTGTGTATACAGCAATATCTGTGCAGAGTTGTTGCTGTCTCGCCCGGTTGTTTATGTACAGTGTCAGGGCGAGGTGATGGCAGTGGGGTGGGCGTCATAGTGGGGGGAGGGGGGTCATATGGGGGGGGGGGGGTAGTGGGGGGTAGTGGGGGGTGATGGGAGGGGGGCGGGGTAAGAGGGCTTTTCTAGGGGTGGGGAGCAAAAGACGCGTGGCCCAGACGTTTACAAAACTGGTCCCCCAATATCCAGAAAGGAAACAGGTTGCCTCAGTCCATGCATCTACAGGACAAGCAGAAGGCAGTTGTGAATTCCATGTTATAGCGTTGTAAATTGGTCGATCTGCAGGTTGGTCAAATTTTTGACATTTAATGAGTTCTACAAGGACCTGCGTGCAAGACGACACGAAATCGCGAATTTGTGCTTGTTATGTCGTAATTCCAATAAAAACTTTTTGATTATATTTTTGAGACCTCTGAGTTAAAGTTAAATGCCATTTATAGAGATACAAATATTACGTTTGACTTTATATATTATAAGCAATATAATTACACATTTTCACTTTTAAGGCCTCTGTAAAAAACATGTGCATGTAATTTAAAATCGCACAGAATCGCATGCTTAGTCTATATGACTGAACAGAATTCAGTGCGGAGCAGAATTCTGTTATTTGTGATTATGACTGCAGAACAGAATTCTGTTATTTGTGATTATGACTGCAGAACAGAATTCTGTTGCTTGTGATTATGTCCTTTATACGAGTACACACAACACACAACGCCTGTGTGCTAAGGTAACTAACCACTGTAACGCATCTTGGTCACGTATATAAGCAAATCGTGGATGGGACTGAAGACAGATACGATGTCACCCCTGGGGATAGATGGATGTATACATTGTTTGCCTTGCGGTGGATATACTTACACCCAAACAGTGGCCAAAAAACCACCCAGGGGATGAGGCATTTCTCGAAGCATGATATGTCATTCCGTTATGTCTTCGGTTGCAATGGTAAGAAAACTAATTGTAAAACGTGACCATTCAAACCGTGCCACCAGTGGTATTAAACTTTGGCCAACTAGATTTGATCATGACTAATTTGACTGTGTTTTGACGCCATGCTCAAGAATTGTTCAGTTGTATGATGATGGCGAGTTTGACTGTATTTGAAACCTTTTCTTAACGAATGAAAAGCCCGAATGGCCAATATAGGTCCAACACAGAACTTCTGTATGGCGTAATACGTCTAAACAGTGGGGTATTTTTCATCGCGCATATATATATATATATATATATATATATATATATATATATATATATATATATATATATATATATATATATATATATATATATATATACATCTTCATGTATGTGCCCTAATGCAATTTCACACAACAGTGAGCCCTTTGAAATAAACGAATACCCCGAGGGGAAATGATTAATAATACAAGTACCTGAATATTATGATCGGTATTAAAGTCATTAAGTCTAAACCCAAGCTCATTTCTCAACCATGACGATCTGAATTTACCACAGCTATGAATACAACATAGTCCAAAGATGTTCACCATTAAAAAAATGGCATAAGGAATAAGTCATTTTTGTGAAGGTATATCTCTCAGTTATTGTAAATGAATAATGAAAGAATTATAATAGGTTAGCATGTGAGCACCGCGTGTTGTGGAGCCAGGACAACATGAACTTGTCATTTTTTCCTTAATGACTAACCACAGGTCGTTGTCCCAGAGGTCTTTGGTTCAAATCTTATATTTCGGTCAAATATACAGCTGCCCCTGCCCCCCTACCCATCCCACCCCCACACCGCCCCGCTTAATATCAAGATATGCATACACCACATCCGTTCAGAGTCAGATTTCATTTTGTAGGCATTCACGTGATAGACGACAAACCAAACATCCTACACCCTATCATGGTATAAAAGGACAACAAGGATCATACTTTTCACAGCACATCCGTTCTCTGCGCTCGATTTACATCACTTGCCACCACACACCAATTTTGTACTGACATCTGGAAAAACGTCAGGGTTACTCGGGTCAAAGGGATTAGGCGGCAAACGTACATATCAGAGAAAGCAAAAATTTTGAGCTCTGACACGGAGTCCAAACCAAACTAGAAACAAAAATTCTCTCTAAATATGAATGTTCATGCTCCGTCTAGTTCAGCTCAGTATGAATTCCTGTGCTCCCGCTATATTCCCTCTAGTTCAGCTCAGTATGGGTTCCTGTGCTCCCGCCATATTCCCTCTAGTTCAGCTCAGTATGGGTTCCTGTGCTCCCGCCATATTCCCTCTAGTTCAGCTCAGTATGAATTCCTGTGCTCCCGCTATATTCCCTCTAGTTCAGCTCAGTATGAATTCCTGTGCTCCCGCTATATTCCCTCTAGTTCAGCTCAGTATGGGTTCCTGTGCTCCCGCCATATTCCCTCTAGTTCAGCTCAGTATGAATTCCTGTGATCCTGCTATATTCCCTCTAGTTCAGCTAAGTATGGATTCCTGTGCTCCCGCCATATTCCCTCTAGTTCAGCTCAGTATGAATTTCTGTGATCCTGCTATATTCCCTCTAGTTCAGCTCAGTATGAATTCCTGTGCTCCCGCCATATTCCCTCTAGTTCAGCTAAGTATGGGTTCCTGTGCTCCCGCCATATTCCCTCTAGTTCAGCTCAGTATGGATTCCTGTGCTCCCGCCATATTCCCTCTAGTTCAGTATGGGTTCCTGTGCTCCCGCCATATTCCGCTCTAGTTCAGCTCAGTATGAATTCCTGTGCCCCCCCGCCATATTCCCTCTAGTTCAGCTCAGTATGGATTCCTGTGCTCCCGCCATATTCCCTCTAGTTCAGCTCAGTATGAATTCCTGTGATCCTGCTATATTCCCTCTAGTTCAGCTCAGTATGAATTCCTGTGCTCCTGCTATATTCCCTCTAGTTCAGCTAAATATGAATTCCTGTGCTCCCGCCATATTCCCTCTAGTTCAGCTAAATATGAATTCCTGTGCTCCCGTTATAGTCCCTCTAGTTCAGCTAAACGGGGAATTCCTGTGCTCCCGCCATATTCCCTCTAGTTCAGCTAAATATGAATTCCTGTGCTCCCGCCATATTCCCTCTAGTTCAGCTAAGTATGGATTCCTGTGCTCCCGCCATATTCCCTCTAGTTCAGCTCAGTATGAATTTCTGTGATCCTGCTATATTCCCTCTAGTTCAGCTCAGTATGAATTCCTGTGCTCCCGCCATATTCCCTCTAGTTCAGCTAAGTATGGGTTCCTGTGCTCCCGCCATATTCCCTCTAGTTCAGCTCAGTATGGATTCCTGTGCTCCCGCCATATTCCCTCTAGTTCAGCTAAGTATGGGTTCCTGTGCTCCCGCCATATTCCCTCTAGTTCAGCTCAGTATGAATTCCTGTGCCCCCCCCCCCGCCATATTCCCTCTAGTTCAGCTCAGTATGGGTTTCCTGTGATCCCGCCATATTCCCTCTAGTTCAGCTCAGTATGAATTCCTGTGATCCTGCTATATTCCCTCTAGTTCAGCTCAGTATGAATTCCTGTGCTCCTGCTATATTCCCTCTAGTTCAGCTAAATATGAATTCCTGTGCTCCCGCCATATTCCCTCTAGTTCAGCTAAATATGAATTCCTGTGCTCCCGTTATAGTCCCTCTAGTTCAGCTAAACGGGGAATTCCTGTGCTCCCGCCATATTCCCTCTAGTTCAGCTAAATATGAATTCCTGTGCTCCCGCCATATTCCCTCTAGTTCAGCTAAATATGAATTCCTGTGCTCCCGTTATAGTCCCTCTAGTTCAGCTAAACGGGGAATTCCTGTGCTCCCGCCATATTCCCTCCAGTTCAGCTAAATATGAATTCCTGTGCTCCTGCCATATTCCCTCTAGTTCGGCAAAACATGAATTCCTGTGCTCCCGCCATATTCCCTCTAGCTCAGCTAAACATGAATTCCTGTGCTACTGCTATATTCCCTCTAGTTCGGCTAAACATGAATTCCTGTGCTCCCGCCATATTCCCTCTAGTTCAGCTAAATATGAATTCCTGTGTCCGCTATGATTCCCTCTACAGCTAAACGGGAATTCCTGTGCTCCGTTATAGTCCCTCTAGTTCAGCTAAACGGTGAATTACTGTGCTCCCGCATATTCCCTCTAGTTCAGCTAAATATGAATTCCTGTGCTCCCGTTATAGTCCCTCTAGTTCAGCGTAAAACGGGGAATTCCTGTGCTCCCGCCATATTCCCTCTAGTTCAGCTAAATATGAATTCCTGTGCTCCCGCCATATTCCCTCTAGTTCGGCTAAACATGAATTCCTGTGCTACTGCCATATTCCCTCTAGTTCAGCTAAACGGGAATTCCTGTGCTCCCGTTATAGTTCCTCTAGTTCAGCTAAACGGAATTCCTGTGCTTCCGCTATATTCGCTCTGGTTCGGCCCTCGTATAAGTGAAATATTCTTGAGTACAGCGTAAAACACCAATCAAATAAATAAATAAATAAACTTTTTTCTGAATTACTTCAGACGATATAATGGCGTGAGCACACCCATCTCAAAACAATTACCTAACGTTGCACTTGATGGCCTTCAACTTTTAACCCATTGTTTTGCTGTTTTTTAACGTCACAGACTAACCTGGAAGTTCGTCTGTGTCAACATTTGCGTAGCAAAATGTCACTGTTTTGCCCACATCCTCGATGCAGTGTAACTGTTGACCTATATTCTGTTTCCCAGAAATAATCATGCTTGTGTCATTGTAACCGCTTAGCTACACTAAAAAAATTAATCTGTTAATTTTAACAGAAAATCTGTTGCCTGAGTGATGTTAGAATGTATTGTGCTATTGCAGCGCTGTTACTTAGTGGTGATTTCGAACTGAACCGGTGTCCGCCCAAAGCCCCCTGCTTCACGGACCTGTCAATTGTACACCTTATGTATGCGGCCTCAAACACAAATTAGACTTAGCTTTTGCTAATCTTAACAACTTTGAATACCTTTAATCGAGACCCATCTTATTTCTCTTCTTCCAAATAGTTCTGTTTTAATGCCTGGGTTTTCAAGAGCCTCTTAGGCGTGACCGTGACCAAGCTTGGGGAGAAGTCCAGTGTTTATGTGTCCGAAAGGACATCTTTTTCTCGTCACTCTGATCTGGAGCAAAATGACATGGAAATTATACGGCTGGAGCTATTCGACAATCCGTCCAAAGTCATTGGTGTAATGTATAGACCTCCGGGAACAGAAGAAGGTTTATGGGAGGTTCTAAAAAAACAATTTAGAATGTGTTATCAACACTCTCCCAAATCACAAGATAATACTGACGGGCGACCGGCAATGAAAATTTACTTAATCCAATCCAACAAACATCTGTCAACTATAATCACTTCTTTCGGTATGACCCAGTTATCTTAACGAACCCACGAAGGCCTTCTTCTAACACGTTATTGGATTCGATCATTTGCAATAAACGTAGACTGCTATTTGAGTGTGGGACTATATCCGACTTCTGTAATGACCATTGTCATGTTTTGCCTGTTTAAGATCTTCAGTTCCGAAGTTGCAAAAATATAAGAGATTAATCTGGCATTATAATACAGCAAATTGGAACGGGTACCGTAATTTTCTATCCAATGTCGACTGGAAGGGAAATTACCTCGGTTGATATTGTCGACGAAATGTGCTTACTAATATGAAATTTTTTATCTTAGACTCAGCACATATACATATTCCAAACCGTACAGTCATAATTAATCCTAACGATAAACCATGGATAATCACGGCGATTAAGACTAAAACTCAGAAACAGACTCTACAAAAAAATCACGTAAATTTCCGTCTGAAGTCAATCGGAATGCTTTCAAAACACAAAGGAACTAGGTACATTCTCTGATTAAGTAGGCCTAAGCAAAACAACTCCATGAACAAAACGTAACTGAGAAAATAGAATCTGGAAATGTTGGGAGTAAGTTCTGGTGGAAACTCTGAAAATCTCACCTAAAAAATAGCCACAGGAATGTTAGTCCAATCCCACCTCTGATCACGGAAAATAAAACCTGTGAATATGATGATGTGAATGAGACAAACTTACTGAACGACTTCTTTTCTAGTGTATGCTCTCTGCACGACTCAGATGTGGAACCCCCCGAAATTGCATCTCAGACCAATAACGAATTAGTAGGAATTACTGCTGAACTCCGTGACGTACTTGAGGTGCTGGAATCTATTGATATGAACAAGGCTACTGGACCAGATGGGATCAGCCCCAAATGCTAACGTTACACCTATATTCAAAACGGGAGGTACATCGAAAGTCGCAAACTATAGACCAATTTCTTTGCTTAGCTGCATTAGCAAGATATTTGAACGCGTTGTGTTTCGAGCACTTTTTAACCATCTTCGTCCTGAAATATCTCCAAATCAGTATAGCTTTTTACCGTCAAACTCAACAACAGCACAACTCGTTGACCTTTATTTTGACTTTGTTAAAGCCCTGGACGATGGAAATGAAGTATTTTTCATATTTTTTACATTTCCAAGGCTTTTGATCGAGTTTGGGACAAAGGCATTTTAGCTAAGCTTAAGTCACCTGGAATAAAAGGTGGAAAGCTCAACTGGTTTGCGAGCTATTTAACATCGACAACAAAGGGTTGTACTGAACGGATTCCAGTCAGATCTCAGAGCGTTGAGAGCTGGAGTCCTACAGTCTTACCGTTTCAAGACGCTGACAACCGTCACAGTTAATATTTAAATTTTTCAGGTGAAAGTATAACCCATTCTACATCACATAAATATTTAGGACTAGTTTTTAGTAATAATGGAAACCGGACCTATCACATAGACAAACTCAGAAAAGCTGCCAAATAAAAAAAAAAACTATCGATGTTCAGAGCGCTAAAATATCGTCTGAATCGAAAGTGCTTAGAAATGATGTACAAAAGTTTTATAAGACCACCATTGGACTATGCAGATATAGTTTGGGACAATATTACTGAAGGTCAGATAAGTACTATGGAAAACATGCAAAAGAACGCACTACGCGTCATTACTAGTTTAACTAAAAGTGTTTCCTCTAACCTGCTCTACGAAGAATCGGGATTTATACAGTTGCGTAAGAGACGCCACATGCATCGCCTGCTATTCTTCCAACGTAACCTCCAGGAGGCATCTAGCAATGTATTTGAAAACAAGCTTCCACTATATATATATATATATATATATATATATATATATATATATATATATATATATATATATATATATATATATATATATGTGTGTGGGTGGGTGAGGGGGTGTGTGTACATATTGTATATTATAGTACATATATGTATACTTACGGGATTTGTATATTATATTACATATATGTATACTTACGGGATTTGTATATTATATTACATATATGTATACTTACGGGATACTTACTTTACAATGTATATATTATTACGAATATTACACGATATAAGCCTATGGCTTCCTGCAATTGAAATACATACGTTTAAACCAAATCTATTTGCCGAATATTAAAATACCTATACATTCCTCTCGCCCTTGAGGACAGGATAGTTATCGTCACGCCTGGTGTGTGTACGGCTATAAAGCCGTACAGTTTTGAAAAGTGGCATACCAGCCTTTCATATTCATTTATTCGGAGTCCAGGCAACTGAAAATCGTTTGTTAGTAGGGGGCCGACAACCATAATGGATGTTAGCTCTGGAACCACTGCCAGAATAATTGATAGGCTTGTTTGAGTGGCGTGATCTTCCTATAGATACGATCCAAAACCGCACTGTGTTTACTGGTAAACAAAACACACAACCATAGGTCAACCATGGAGACTGACCGGCCGGCGAAAAATGGGCGTGGTAGTGGTAGCCATTTTGAGGCTCCAGACTGGAGTTGTCGGCATGCGGACAGTTTTATTGTAACTTTCGTTGTTTTGTTGTAGTTTTTGATCGCAGTTAAGAAACATGCAATGGAAAAGTAATGAGATACCGAACAATGGCAATTGATAAATGTATATATCCTGCACTGTGTAGTAGGCCTACATGTATGTTTTGCATGAAAATAATCTGTCCGTTTCTAACAAACAGTTATTGCATATATTGGCCATGATCGAATTCAATACATATTAAATACAGATCCCTCCAGACTGAGTTAGATACAAGCGGAGATATGAAACGCAATTTTTAATTCACTAAGCAAATTTAATTTCCCTCCTAAGTTTCCAACAGAGTTCAACCTGGGATAAAAGAGTTCCAGTGTTAACAACAATGTGCACTATTTTCAACTGAAGTCGTTGGATGAATTCCCACCAAAGTGGGTGTAATTAGTCCGCGGTCTTGCCTGGTCTGTGTACATAATGACGCCATCTCAAGGTCAGGTTGGCCCGCGTCATTTGCTGGGCGAGAGTTTATCTCGTGGATATCGCATAGAGCCTGATATAGGCCTACCTGTATGCAGCCAGTCAGGTCGTGAGTAATTGTTCACACCGATTTACACCAGTTCTGATGCAGCTAGATTTGGGTCATGTACAATCCATGCTCCCGGGCCGCCAGTCGTGTAACGCTTCAACGGTGCGTGGGCTTCAATGGGCTCCTGGTCTGAAATGAGTATATTGTCACGGGGAAAAACTTATGCTGAAAAAAAGACGAACGAAATCTACCGACCATAATTAATAAGTTGTTCATGATATGGCAAAGGAGTGTTGTAAATCATTATGGAGGTATGTGTTTTTATTTAATTTATTTATTTGATTGGTGTTTTACGCCGTACTCAAGAATATTTCACTTACACGACGGCGGCCAGCATTATGGTGGGAGGAAACCAGGCACAGCCCGGTGGAAACCTACGACCATCCGCAGGTTGCTGTCAGGCCTTCCCACGTACTGCCGGAGAGGAAGCCAGCATGAGCTGGACTTGAACTCACAGCGATCGCATTGGTGAGAGGCTTCTGGGTCATTACGCTGCGCTAGCGTGCTAACCAACTGAGCCACGGAGGACTTGGGGGTATGCGAGTTGAGTGTGTGTGTTTTTAGTACATTCCTCGTATTTATTTATTAACCTGCGGAAGGTCCTGGGTTTCCTCCGGGCTATACCTGGTTTCCTCCCACCATAATGCTTTTGCCGCTGTCGTATAAGTGGAATATTCTTGAGTACGGCGTAAAGCATCAATCAAATAAATAAATGAATTTCATGTCAATGTTTAACGATGTGGTTAAGCATTCTCACTTAACGGTATATTATGGTCCACATATGTGGGTGTCAAATGGTCAAAAAGCTGAAGTGAGAACACTGATCCTAGTGTGGTCAGAAAAGGCCATAGTAGAATCCAAAGCTTTAAATGCACTTTACTAGGTCGATAAATATTTTAAAGAAATAAATCGAACTGTTTTCCCGGACTATACTTAATGGTCTTTCATCTGACAGGTACTTCGTTCTCGTGTGTTCTTTGCCGGTAAACCGCAATGTTCTGTAACCCAGTACCATCTTCACAAAGGTTGACCGTCAAATTCTGGACCTTTCTGTACCAGTGGTGTTTAGCCGTAATCATTTATTCAATTAATTTAGTTTTTTAAAAAAAATTAAATTTGACTGAAAAAGTAACCCGACCGTTATAAGAAACGGCCTCCTGTCTACTTCTACTCTTTGAAACCATTAAGAGAATAAAAAGACAAATACCTAATTTAACCTTTGTTATTTCGGTTGGAAACAGATCTGGGGCCACTTTCAGAAAGCGGCGTACGACATTTTTTTTTTCATACATTTGTCGTAAGATATTTTATATGTCGCTATTAAAGTATGATTGACCTATATGCGCAATATCGAACCAGTACGACATCTTTGTGAAAGTGGCCCCCGAAAAGCTACAGTCATTTGGTTCTTATGTATTTGGCAACTGAATTACTTAACTTTTAATCTGGAATTTTTATGGTGGTGTGACATACGCCATGTAAGAGACCCAATGTACCCCACGCACGCTCATATGGCTAAAAGGCGAAAGAGGGTTCTTATCATCTTGTGACGTCAGCGAAAACAGCTGCGTTCTCGGGTTGTAGAAATAACTCGCGCCTGACCGGTAAATAGAAACACAGCAACGCCATTTTACTACTTTGAACTGCCATATCTGGGTTGTTCAACATCACACAAATAAAGAAGTTAAGCTTTTTAAATTTCATGTGGGATACTTTTTCGATTTATATATACATTTGGTCCATTGCAGTTGTATTTTCTTTAAAGTCCAGAGATCGGTGATTGAAAGGCATGGCGTCATCATATCTTTTGAGTGTCACGCCATCAGCTAATTCCGTCGCCATGGTAACCATACGTGGGTGAAGACGTGGTCACATATACTGTGCACGTCATGCAATTGGATTGAGCAATGTGTCGGTGTATACTAGTAGGTAGTTCAAACTTGAGGCTTTTTGCACTTTTGACCTAAAATTTCGCCTGTGAACCAGTTTGCTCAACTTGACGGATTCATGAATATGCAGTGAATGAGCTGACAAATGTGCTTCCAAGTTTGTTTGTTTTTTTTGACTGAAAAAATACTAATACTATGCTTTCAAACTGTGTTTTTTTTTTTTCGCTGGATTTCTGGGTGGTTGTTTAAGCTTCTGTACCATTGCAATCAGAATAATACCTTTATTAGTTCATAGAGGCACACACCGGCCGTGCAACATGCACTCATTCCGTCCCCCTTCTCTCTCCTACAAATGCGACGTGAGGTGTTATGTGAATGCTTGACGACAGGTCACATGTTTCACGTGTTAGACGTGATGAGCTCGAGGTCACTTCGACATTTTCTTATCACATCCCTTTCAACTTCGCTTTATCACCATGCTCAACATTGCCATGCAACGTTGCAACTTCGCATTATCATTATATCGCCACTTAACATTGCCTTGCAACTTTACCGTAGTGCTGCCTTTCAACTTTGAGTCATCAACACCTGGCAACTTCGCCTAATCATCACCTGAAAACTTAGCCTCGCCTCGCAACTTCCCTGAACATCGCTTCGCAGGTTCCCTTTAACATTGTTTCATTATTTTTCGCTATTGCTACTAAAGTTTGTCGAGACAACTAGTATTTCCGAATAGTAAATATCGTACAACACCGAAATTTTTGGGCATTTCTCAGCTGTTTTTCGTGAAGTATCACATCAGGAACATTCGGGGACTTGAGCACCTCTATGTCTTTGTCACATTATATTGCTACTTGACAATGTCTATGGTCACTTCTGAGACTCTGCTGTGTTGTTATTGCTGTGACGATTTCCAACATCTTAACTATGTGAAACGCTGCCTCCGAGGCCGAGTGATTAGAGAGCTAGTGCTGCACAATAACTCCGGTGTCTCTCACCAATGCGGTCGGTGTGAGTTCAAGTCAAGCTCATGCTGGCTTGGGAAGGTTTCTCAACGATCTACGCATGGTCGTGAGTTTCCTCCCGCCATAATGCTGGCCACCGTCACATAAGTGAAATATTCTTGAGTACGACGTAATAGACTTGTTACATATAGCTGACCATAGGCAACAACTGAAAAGAATCCGACAATAGATGTAAAATATCAGTGCGTGAATTCATAGCGTGTGGAAAACATATAGTGTTTATGTGGGAATTTTATCCCATCAGTGCATCAGCAATCTTTGTTTCGGAGGCAAATCTTGGACTAATGCTACTAAATGCACATGTGCTAAATATTGTTTCAGTAGCTCTTCAACCTTTTTAATGCTTGTAAGACTTTCTCACGCATGTGAGCATTTTTCTATGTAAGCTCATAAAACATGATAAACGTTATTCTAGCTACAGGTAAACTTATACTTGTCGTAAACTCCTGAAGCTGACCAACCCAGTCAATGCAGTTTTGTCTCGCAGATCAAACTGAAAACGTGCGTAAATTTCACATCTTTGATATGCTAAAAACGTTTAGGAAGGTAGGTCTGGTGTAGGTCAACCAACGTGCGCCTACATTCTCAGTTCACATTTATACTTATGAAATATCACACACAGGCCTATTAAAACACAAATCCATCATAGCAGGCACTTGAAGAGGCTTCCGGAATGACGATTTCCATGTACTGTAATAATACGTTGTTCACTGCATCTTAAAACAGAGAAAGCTACCAGTGTGCTTGTGTCGAAAGTGAGAAAGCTACCAGTGTTCTTGTGGCGAGAGTGTGAACTATGAAGTGTTTGACCTCTGTAATCCCCCCCTCCCCCACCCCCCAATAAGAGGTCTGTCTAACTCTGTGCGTTGGTTGAAGTTCAGAAAATACTGACTGTATATGTATAATTTTCTGACACGGAACTTTAATAGGAAATAATGTATATGTCTATTTAATACCCCTCACATCCGCTTTAGAACCTCTGGGTACATTTCCTTGACACAAGGGCTTAACCCTGAGTGGAGTATAACATGCATTTCCGGTGAATCGCGAGCGTGTCTTGTAGGCCTACTCAGACAAATTTTTCTAACCCGTCTGTTACAATACGTGAGAAAAACGCCATACTCCTCGCAGCGCAAGCTCTGCTCTCAATTCTGTACTGCCGCCACTAGCTAATTTTGTACACACTTTTGTACACATTTTTGTACACATTTTTGCACACAGTTTTGCACACACTTTAACAACGCCACTAACCGCGCTAACCACTGCCACGGTCAGTTACCATGCGTTGTTTAAATGTTTGGTTCAATCAGACAGGGAAAAGCCAGTAACCAAACGAACCAACCAATCAAATGAACGAACGAACCAACCAACCAACCAAGCTTTTAAAGAATATGCATCAATGAAAAGGTACGAAGAGTACGGCTTTAAAGAAAATGAAGAAAGACATGCCAAAAATGAGAAAAAAGGTATATTTTATACTTCTTAATAACATATCTATTTCATGCATATTTTCCATCAATGGTCGGAAATATTGGCCAAAAACCCAAATGTTTCATGTGCTTTCCCAAGAAGGCTTTACCGGAGTTCGTATGGACAAACATCGATCAACGCCAATCCAATCGAATAATTGATGTTATGGTACAATTGTCCAAAAAATTACCTTTCACAAAATATCAGCTTAATATGTGCATATGTACATATGTTAGCGTTTAAAATCTGTAGCCTAAAATTTATCATACATGTCGCATTATAACGTTTTCAGAGTTTTTCACCGGATTTTTTTCACCCACCATAATTCTGTTATTTCCAATAAAGCTCTTGGATTTTTATAGTACGGGAAAAGCAAGCTTGTTTTTAGTTATCTCCCTTTACTTAAATTATTTGCCTGCTGGAGTTACTCCCCCCCTAACTTTTACAATTTTATTTATTTATTTGATTGGTGTTTACCCTGTACTAAAGAATATTTCACTTGCACGACGGTGGCCAGCATTATGTTGGGAAGAAACCAGACAGAGCCCGGGGGAAACCCACGACCATCCGCAGACTTTCCCACGTATTCGTCATTTCGCTGCGCTAGCGCGCTAACCAAGTGAGCCATGGAGGTTTTATTACAGTTTGACTGTGTCAGTTTACTAATTTTTATTAGCAGTCATCAGTTTCGTGGTTTCCTGTGAAACTTTATTCCATTGTTTGGTGCTCATTCTACCGTTGGTTACTGGACACACCGAAGGCTGTAGTCAACTACCTGAAGGGGTTATCGATGTCTGGATGTATGTCCGCTAGAAGTCGAAATATTCCATCGTTTCATGAAATACATCTGAATTGACTGTAACTCATATGAAATCCCTCCCAAGCCCATTCCAATACAGTGTTACCTTTGCAGCAGCCGATGACGGTGCGGGTTTGAACCCAGCTCTCGAGGGTTCAGCTGCGGCTTTAAGTCAGTATATTTACACGCCGAACAGCAAACGGCGACAGTTTTCTTTACCATAAACCTATGGGTAGAGAGTAGGGGAAATCGACAACACCTCGCTGGACACGTGACATAATTCTCCTGACATGAAGCCGCAGTCAAACGAGAGGTACAGCAATTACTTTAACTTTCATTAGTTACACGTTAATCTTTGGCCTAATTCCTGATATTGGCTGACGGATGAAACTTTTCGCAAAATTCACAGACAGCTAATATACAGGGTGTCCTGCACCATCCAGGTTCAGGTTGAATGCTTGAGCTACAGAGCGGTGTGTTGCTCCATCTCTTCCGAACATAAAAACCAATTCAACTCTTTCTTGTACTGTTAGTTCATTAGCCATACTTAACTCTGAAAGAAAGAAAAAAAATTTAAAATCAGTATTAAATCTGAAACACAGAAAAAAAATGAAAATCAGGATGGTGCGCGACTTCTGGGACATCCTGTACAATGTAGGGTCAAAACTACTCAGCGAGAGGCCAGATAACCTTGACTTCTCACTACTTTTGATTGATGTGCATCCGCCTCCATTTCCTGAAAACACACACAAATTTACATTGTGCACCTGGAATGCAACTTTGACTTTTTTCCTATAAAATGATAACAAAAAGTTTAAAGGAGCAGGGAGCCTACATACATGTGACCTTCTTGGATTCTCTATGTGAAGCAAAGTAGTTCACTTTGGCCAGCTAAGACATGCATCCAGTACTAAGTAAGTAGTAAGTACACACCATCATTGTGACATGGGTGGCTAACCCACTCACTTACTCACACACAGGGGCCTCCGTGGCCGAGTGGGGACAGCACGCACAGAAACCTTCCAGCTGTGAGTTCAAGTCCAGCTCATGCTCGCTTCCTTTCCGGCCGTACGTGGGAAGGTTTATCAGCAACCTGCGGATGGTCGTGGGTGTCCTCCAGGCTCTGTCGGGTTTCCTCCCAACATAATGCTGGCTGCCGTCGTGTAAGTGAAACACTCTCGAGTATGGTGTAAAAGAAAAAATCAAATAAATAAATTAATACTCACTCATAAGAGGACCTGTTCGGTGGCCTAACGGTGAAAGCGTCCACCTCGAAGTCGGGAGACCAGGGCTTGCATCTCAGCTTTCAGCACTGAGAGGTTAGAGCAACGAAACAGGCCCGATATCGGTGTAATTTGACTGTGTGTTGTGTTATCTGTGCTGTACGCTGACACTTCGGTGGTGACAGCACTTTGGCGACATGGACTCATTTGACACATGAAGACACGGTATATATTCACACAGCTAATGACTCCTCGTCGTCATATGACTGGAAAATTGGAAACCTACCTACCTACCTACCTACCTTCCTAAAAACCCACCCCACCCACTCACCTACCTACCTACCTACCTACCTCCCTAGTTACCTTTATTTTTAATTACCATATTGTTTAACGAATACCATTTACTGATATTAACAAGTATTCAATTTAAGGTTGTTCCAATGCTGGTAACGTTCTTGCCTGAATGGTATATGGTGGAATCATCAGGATACAGTTCTAAGTTACATTTATTTATTTATTTATTTATTTATTTATTTATTATATATTTTTTATTATTTATTTATTTATTTGATTGGTGTTTTACGCCGTACTCAAGAATATTTCACTTTATGACCGCGGCCAGTATTACGGTGGAAGGAAACCTGGTAGAACACGGGGGAAACCTCGATCACCCGCAGGTTGCTGCAAGACCAGAAGAGAACAAATAAGAGGGGGTCCTAGAAATGATCCCTGCGGAACACCCGTTTCAACATTTAATGAACTACACCGTATATCACTGATAGATATGCCCATTCCGCATTCTAGATAGGAGATCACCCATCATCTTATGACATCTTATACCCACATTGTCATAAGTTATTTAATTGTCTGAGAATCTATGGCGAAGTGCTTTTAAAAGTCTGTGTGACATGGCTGAGCAAATCACTCACTCACCCAAAGACTTTTTAACTCATAATACGATAGTTATGAGTGGAGGAAACCGGGGTTCCCGCGTTAAACCGCCGACTATTGTTTTGCACCTGATGAACTTGCAGGCCATGTTGGAGAAAGATATGTGGGCTTCATTGAGAGCACATTTTCCGTCCAAAACACTTATATGAAGTATAGAACAGTTAAAAGGTAAGTTAACGAACTAAGTATTGATAGAAAGACCATGAAAAACGTTTTACATGAATATAGCAGGGGCGTAGGCTGCGGGAGGGGGTGGTTGCAGGGGGTTAAGGCAAAAATGTTCCGTTCAAGTGGACGGAAAAAATATTTTAGCTTATATTTGTTACCTGGCTATTAACATTTATTCCACTGGTATTTGCTGTAGCCTATATAGACCAACATTTCAATTTCGTACCGATTCACTAAATAGTATATAGGCCTATTTAGACATGTCCTGTTATGTGAACCGTTCCATATTGTTCCCGGTGGAAAACAGCGTGTTTTACAGAATTACCTCTCTTGAATCGTAACTCGCAGGCTGTAGAAGCCATTTCTGTCTGGTGGACAAGACAGATGCCGCAGTTGTACTTGTACTGTTTGTAACTCTGGAACCAATGACAATAAACACTATATATTCAGGGACAGCCTGTTTTCAGCCCCACCTCGGCTGAACTTGAGTTGTTTTGGGTTTTTTTAATATGAAAATGAATGTGTACACATTGGCCACATCTGCATTTGAAACACTTCGAAATCACTCAGATTCTCTCTCCGGCAATCTAATACCCCGGAGCTTCCGGGACCTAGGCGGCCCCTAAACCCTCGCCTAATACATTGCGATAGTAGTTCCGCTCTTGTCAAATCCGCACCGCACACCCCCACCCCCCGATGAAGATCCACGCTACGCCCATTCTATGTCCACCCTCAGCCCTGTCTATGATTTTACGGTATGTTCTAAAATAGTAACATTAGTTATAGTTACACACTTTGTTATGAGGCACACGCTGGGTTAGTCAGTGAGGGCGTTGATCTTGCCACGACCGTCAAACATTTGACGAGGTGGCATGCATGTTCGAATCCGGCTCCTGTCGCCTAAGTTTGTCGCTACCTCCGTTGAGGACGTCGAATCCTTTTCAGGCTCCTGGCTCTGCCAATTTTCTCTACGCATTCACTTGAACGCCGGTTTACAAACGAAACACACAGTTTGGACAGGGTAAAGCACACATCGGATAAGTGTTCATTTATTTATTTGATTGGTGTTTTACGCCGTCCTCAAGAATATTTCACTTATACGACGGCGGCAAAACATTATGGTGGGAGGAAGCCCCAAACAGGGGTTACTATCAAATCTCTGAGTCCACCTTTATGATATTACACATGCTGAGTCATCACTATATCACTGCTCGCTTAGAGTTCATCGTGCAAACACAGCGGATACATGACTGACGCGTCAACAGCTGTGTTCTTTCATCGATTACCATCATCGATATTTGTTACGTGGAGGAGCATACATATATGCATCGTACAATACAAACAGAGCAGAATATACAAGTACATATGTGCAGTACGTACAAATTTCTCGCGCGCGATAACCGTTCTCCATGGCAACCGCGAGCTCGTGGTGATGACGTGTTTGACCAAAGCCGCGCCGTCTGTCGCCCATCCATTTTAACAATCCGCTTCGATATAGTATAGTGCTAACAGATGTCAGGCTGTAGTATACACGCGTAGTGGTGTTTCTGGTCCTAACTGCTGTATCATACACTACAAGGCTGTTCGGATCTGCGGTACATTTTATCCCAGATAACCTATTTTTGGATAGCTCCGCGAGTAGTGCCCTGTACCAGTTTCCAGCATACTTGCCCCAGCATCTACAGTGAGCGTAGTAGTCGTGGTTGGTGCCTAGTTGGATTAGACGTACAGCCCTATAGCTCAACGCGGCATTCCATCGCTCAGTAGCCCTGACGGAAACATAGCGCTAAACTAGGTTGCCACGGCTTCACATTTTGGGGGAGAACACAGCAAAACTTTTGAAGGAACTTTTGGACGGTGATATCGCTTCTACGACGTCTACGACAGTGGGACATTCCCTTGGATTATCGACTCAAGGATACGACAGAAGGAATTAACCGAGTGCAGAAACTGTCCGTGGAATTTTTTGCAAGCCGGTGTGCGCCCGAACAAGTTAGTATCGGTTTTAGCCTCGTGTTGCAGGACGCCCCCTGAAAAAGTATAAGCGACATTATCAACAGCTTTAATATTTGTTCACCAACTCTCTTCCAGGGCTACGATGTCTAACGAATTCCAGCACGGTCTCTGTGGCTGCTTCGACAACCTCGGACTTTGTATCATTTCTTACTTCGTCCCTTGTTATCAGTTCGGCAAGAACGCAGAAGCGGTTGGGGACAGTTGCTTGTTATGTGGCCTTGCGTTCCTAATCCCTGGGGTCGATTTGTGTCTGGGAGCGCATATTCGTACCAAAATCAGGGATGCTAAAGGAATCCCCGGTAGCTTCATCGGTGATCTAGTACTGTGGTTCTGTTGCCCGCTTTGTGCCCTCGTCCAGGAAGCGCAAGAAGTCCAAGACATGCGCCCTCAAGCGATTGCGCGGGAATAATGGTATGGAATAATGGAAGAGGAATTTCACAAGGGACGCGGGAGACGCCCTTATTTGCATACATACGTAGCATGTGCAAATTTTCTCCATAAATCTGGACATCCACGTTCTTCTCCTGGTGGTGAATTCATTAACGGTTGGTCTTCCCTATTTGAGAAAAGAAAACTTTTTCATAGCTGACACTGCCAAAATGCCACTGTCCAAAATGATTGAATTAATTTCCATATGCTGTTGATTACACTATATTATCTGCTGTTGTTGCTCATATATCGGATACACATTTCATATTTAATTCCTACTTTCACGCTCCAGAAAAGTTACCATGCCGTAACGGTCGGTGCTTTTGAGATTGATATATATGCAGGCGATGTAAAGTTGCAATATCTATAGATGGAGCAAGTGGAGTTCATTTTTATGCTGGAGTCTTAAGAATTTCACATCAAAATCTCTAAGGATAAAAAATTAATTTGTAATATGTAACCAACTTGGCTAACACCTGATCTTCCACAGAGCTATGCAGTCAAAGAAGTTATTATATATAACACTGGCTCAAACGCCATTTTGTCCGGTACGGTATATAGACGACCTTGACCTAAATCTTGACCTCTAACGCGCGTGAAATTCCGGAACTCGAGAGGGTAATGAAGTGCACCTGTCTCTAACCTCTCCCATCCACTGTCTGGCCGCCAGCATGTGTTTTAAGATTTATCTGTATCGTCATCAAATGAGTAGTTCGCTTCATTTACATCAGTAAAGAGGCATTGTTTTTTTTTTTTTTTTTCTTTTCGCAACTGAATATTTCTTCCGAAAAATATAGTGTAAGCTTCTAACAAAAGGAAATGCATTGAGAAAGGATTGAATTTTATTATTTCTAAGAATTTTTTGGGGGTTTGTTTTTCCTTTTTTTTAAATTTTTTTTCTTTAATTTTATTGTTGTTTTCTTTTTTTTTTCTTTCTTTTGCTTGAAATATTTCCTAATCCATTTTGGTGTGGTTGTTGAAAAATGTAATAATTTATTTTCTGGATTCTTTTCACAACTAATATGACCTCACTTATTAATGTTCACTTTAACGTCACTATTATTTTTATAGCTCAAAACATGTTATTTGCAAAAAAGTTGTGTTGTTCGATATGTTTACACCTTCCGTTGAAATCCGTTTAAATACAGCTCCAAAAAAACATCACCTTCTATGTAATCGATATTTTATGTTTCAATTGTTGTCCCGTCTGGTTTTCATCTTTAATCTTAATTTAAGCCCGTATAATTTAAACCCTAAAGTCTTATTGGTTAATTCGCCAGTAGTTCGCCAGCCATGCTTTGAAATGATATGACAGTCGCGTTTGCGATTTTCGTACCGATGTAACGGTACAAGGATTTGATATCTCGCAGCGTATGACCATTCCGCTATTTTGAGCGATGATAATTGTTTTCCTCTAGAGATAATGTCCATGCGGGCAAATTTAATACAACAATAGAAAAAGCAACGTCACCTTAATGATATAATGTCTCAATTACATAATTAACTACAGTTACTTATTATGTACGTAACTGTAGTTCCGCCTGTTCTAGAATATATGTTGTATTTTTGGACTTTTAATACCAACCTCTCTGTGTGCTCCAAAATTTATGGTTCTGCACGTGCTATAACTTTCCCCTTAAAAATCTGTTTCTATGGTAACCGGTTATGTTTTGGATAAACAAAACACGCTGCCGGCGAAAACGCGAAATACCGTGGACTCACCGATAATTGTAACCTGATTGTTCCATAAATGCAATCATGATGTTTTAAAGCAAGTGGTATAACCGAAAATGTAGTATAGACCGTGGAATCTGTATCATGGTAGCGATTGCAACACATGCCATTAGGTATGCAACAGGCAGGAAACAATAGCCTGGCCCCAGAGGCCACTGCAATCTAAACAATTCTTTCCCACACCCTTTCAACGCCAACATGTGAAGTCCCTGGTTCAGTTTATCACAGATTATACCATTTGTGTTATATACAACAGCAAACTACACATACTACCCGTTATGTCCTCGCTATTTATCTCGGTTAACTGGTAATTGGATTGGTGGATCCTGATGTTGATGATTAGCCCAAATGCCAGTCTTTACCAACCTTCCCTGGGCTGTATATTACTTGTATCTCAATGCTGCATTTTGTTACCTGATGCAAACATATGTCGCCGATAAAAAGGGATTCTTTTTCGAATGAAATATAGCTATGCAACTATTTTTTTTTCTCCTTTTTGTTTTCATAATTCATATTTTAAAATCCTTTATTTGTACTGTTACGTCGTTGATCCCGTATAATTCAAGTGCCTTGAATAGGTAAAGTATACATGCAGAGTATATATGCTCTCACTTATAGTTTATATATTTACCATTATAAAGCGTGCAAAATCGCTGCCAGAATGGACTTCATGGATTCTGACTCAATATACTATATAAAGAACACCACATTTCACATTACTGTAAATCTAGAGAAGATTTGCGTGTCTTTCTGATGGTATACACGCCCAGAGAAAAAAAAGTATACCGTAAGTATATACTGTAAAATCCATGTTGTTTGAATAAACAAAAAACGCTACACTGTACAATAAGTGTCTGGAATCTGCCATCAACCCGACGAATCTGGTATCAGATGTATTCAGGTAACTGAAGAGAGTGGATTTCTATTGCTATAAGTTCATTATATGATGAGCAATCAATACATTTATAGGTTATCATGATATGATCGTTGTCATTAAGCAGTTTTTTGTTATATATTACATTTTCACATTTTACGTTATAATTTCTTATAAAGAGTGGCTTATTGTTGCAATGCTTGCAATACATTACTACACGTAGTATAATTGAAAATATATATACTTTAGGTTTGTATAGGCTTGTCTTTCCGGAAAATTTGTTCCTTTTGTTATGACTTTTGTTCATTTTAATTCACATTTCCCATAGGTTGTCTTTATTAGATCGTCTTTTATATATACCTCGATTATTCTTCTGTTATAATAAAACTGTCAGCATATAGCAGCATGGGCTGTACAGATCTGTATATATATATTATTTGTTCCTTATCTTCCAAAAAATAATCCGTGAAATTTAGCAAGAAGCGTTTTTTTTTTTTTTTTTTTTTTTTGAGTGATGCCGTATATACAAAGTATTCTGCAGCAAATTATTCTGTCATGGCAGCAGATTTAATATAGAATTCGCGATTGTATTTATTTATTTATTTCATTTGTGTTTTACGCCGGACTTAAGAATACTCCACTTATATGGCCGCGCTCAGCTTTATGGCGGAAAGAAACCAGACAGAGCCCTGGGGAAAGATTGTATTAAACTCACAAACTATTATGTTGGACGTGACTCAGCATTGTTGAATAATATCAAAATACATTCTAGGATCACTCAGACAAAATTAATAAATTATTTTTGCTTGTTGCTTTTATATGTATATTTGGAGGGTAGATGATCTTCGACAACCGTAATATACAGAGACGGTCTCATGACCACCGTCGTGTTAACCGTCGTGATATTTCGGTGCAGTCCAATTGCATATGTGGAGGACAGGTGGCCTTTTTCGAACATAAAATACAGAAGCGAGAAGAATCTACAAACTCTCTGTTCAAGGCCGGGTTTGAACCCGATTCAGTGATGTTGCCAGGTGTCTTAGATACATGATATTTCCGTGCACTCAAACTGCATATATTTGGTGGCCATTGACGAACATTAAATACAGAAGCAGGAGAATCTACGAAGTCCCTGTCCAAGGCCGGTTTTGAACCCGCACCAAAGATCTTGTCCGGTGACACAGATACATGGTGCTTCGGGGATATAGAATTCTACCTCCAGGCATGGTGTCTATCACCGAGCATTTCCAACGCAATAAAAACGACTTAAGCAAAACCTGGCGCCACTGATCGCCATGTAACAACATGTTACGGCTTACAAAGTTACGATCCTTTCCATCGGTCGCTTCTGGATTATGTAAATAAACCATCAATAGGCCTATCAGATTTGTGAGCTCTTTCAGCAGAGGTAGAAGAATAGGAACATTATGATCTCGTGTTCTTCGCGTTTGGAGTTGCGCTGTCGATCTCAGCAAAAGCAATATAAGACACTCTTATTACAAGATGAATTTAAAGTGTCAATCTAATAAAAGAAAGAAAAAAAAACACCATACAAACGCGACACAGAGCAATAACACTCTTGGGAGATAATCAGACTCTTCACTATAAGGAGCTATTGAGTTTGAACTTAATATGCCGCGCCCTGTCAACATGTATATATAGGGTAAGTTGGAAACTGCATAAAGTTTTGTGGACTTGCATGTAAACCACGATAAATCGAACAATTTATAGCGTGGGCGGCTATAATAACTCCAGCCACAGTTTTAAAGCACACACACATGTTGCCTGTGGATCGATTTGTTCCTCATAGTATATACTATAATTATGGATTCGTCGTGTTAAATATAGAAGCTTGTTGTTATAAAGATGTATATTGACGCAGATATACAAATTGAATGTATCTAATATATACACTCGAACTGGCGTCCTACAAATTGGCTTTCAACCAAAAAGGTCGACGTGTGAAAATGGAAATGGATATGCACATATATGACTAAATATTGCTGATATAAATTTTGGAAAATTTACAAAAATTTTACAAAAAAATTCAGGTGTATATATTTTCGAAATAAACACTCGAAAAAATAATCTGTTTTAATTTAAACACTTAGTCTGTTGTCTTAGTGATGCTAGAAAGTATCTTGTTATTGTAACAGTATTTTGCCATATGCAACATAATATCATGTTAGTCTAATGAAATATTTATGTTGAATTAATAGAATATGTGTGTTATGTTGACCAGAATAATCTGTAGCAATAACATTCTAATAAAGCATCAGTCAGACACCACACTTTCTGTTGAAGTTAACAGATTTTTTTTTTTGAGAGTAGCCAAGTGGGACGCAGTATGCACTTTTATGGCGTTATGCACACAAAATTACTGTAATAGTGTCACCTTGAATGTATATATGAGGAACACATACAATATATGCTCGTGTATATCGCTGAAAAAACATAATCAGTTATTTTGTTTATTTTTTTAGTTAGTTATTTCTTTGATTGCGGTTTTACGCCGTACTCAAGCATATTTCACTTATACGACGGTGGCCAGCATTAAGGTGGGAGGAAACCGGGCACAGCGCGGAGGAAACCCACGACCATCCGCAGGTTGTTGCCATACCTTCCCACGTACGGCCGCTGGGTCATTACGCTGCCCTGGCGCGCTGATCCACAGAGACCCAATGTTATTTTGAACAGAATTTATCACATATGCACATATATGACTAGATATCCATAAAATGCTCTCTAAAAAATAATCTTTTAATTTTAACACTATGTCTGTTGTCTGACTGATGCTAGAATGCATTCTGTTATTATAACTTAAATGTTTGCTGGGACGTCACGCTGCTGTCTGAGCAGTTGATAATTTTTCAAGAAGCTACGCTTGGGAGTCTGTGCTTTGAGTGGAGAAAGGTGGCGGCTTGTACCACAAGAGTGGTGTACGGTACAGAAGGCTTCCAACCCACAAACGGAAGGCTGTTCAACATTCCAATATCCCACTGAGCTATTCCGGGAAGGACACACATCGTTCTCCTTTTAGACGGACTTTAAACGTTTGAAAAAGCTCAACGTCCGTCATGCAAGCAGCTGAGAAGTAACATTCCACTTCTTCTTGCTCGCCGTTCTGCCCTGGGTCAAGAATATTGTTTCCCTGTTCAAGCCAGTGTACATAAACTTACACACCCAGTGCATGCTCATGTAGTAACCTATGTAGAGAACAACAGACTGGAGTTTCATTGCCTAAAAGCTCTGATGCTGTCGCACTAAAACTTCATGTAACACCGTCACGACAGATCAACCATGCTAGGTATTATTTTAAACTTATGCAAATAACTGTTGCTCAGTTATAAAAGAGCATTCATTGACGGTAATTGTGATGTAAGGTTTCGTTTTATTATTTGTTTAAAATGATACGGCGCGGTTCGTGAAGAAGAATCGATAGTTCACAAACACGTTAAAGTAGGGGAAACAATTCGGAACAGTTGATTCTGAACAATTAAAGCGCGCCTTTCCGATTCTCTTTCAAGATTGAAAATGGATCTAAATGTACCCCTATGTCAGGAACATTCCTTTCTAACGTGCTTGGTAAATCCACAATGGGAAGGTCTGTCAACAACCTGCGGATGGTCGTGGGTTTCCCCCGGGCTCTGTCCGGTTTCCTCCCACCATAATGCTGGCCATCGTCGTATAAGTGAAATATTCTTGAGTACGGCGTAAAACACCAATCAATTAATAAATAAATAAATACTTTCATATATATTTGTTCCAGTGTTGTCCCTTCTTTTTATGCAAGCCGATCTACAATTTATGCTCCAACAGCTTAGTGCAAGCTCATATACTCTACAATACACTTTCTAGTGCCATCTGCTGTAAATGATTACATCAAAAAGCGTAGTGCAAGATCATACACTCTACAATACACTTTCTAGTGCCATCTGCTGTAAATGATTACATCAAAAAGCGTAGCGCAAGATCATACACTCTACAATACACTTTCTAGTGCCATCTGCTGTAAATGATTACATCAAAAAGCGTAGTGCAAGCTCATATACAATGCATGCAGTATAGTTCTATTGTCATTTGCTGTACATGTATGTTTACATCAAGAAGCCTAGTGCAAACACATGTGCTACACATGCAGTATAGTTCTATTGTCATTTGCTGTACATGTATGCTTACATCAAGAAGCCTAGTGCAAACACGTGAACTATACATGCAGTATAGTTCTAGTGCCCTCTGCTGTAAATGCTTACATCAAGAAGCCTAGTGCAAGCTCATATACAATGCATGCAGTATAGTTCTAGTGCCATCTGTTGTACATGTATGCTTACATCAAGAAGCCTAGTGCAAGCTCATATACAATACATGCAGTATAGTTCTAGTGCCATCTGTTGTACATGTATGCTTACATCAAGAAGCGTACTGCAAGCACATATACAATACATGCTGCATAGTTCTAGTGTCATCTGCTGTACATGTATGCTTACATCAAGAAGCGTAGTGCAAGAACATATACTGTACATGCAGTATAGTTCTAGTACCATCTGCTGTACATGTATGTTTACATCAAGACGTGTAGTGCTAGCACATATACCATGCATGCAATATAGTTCTAGTGCCACCTGCTGTACATGCTTGCTTACACCAAAAAGCGTAGTGCAAGCTCATATACTCTACAGTATAGTTTCTACACTGCCATCTGTATCAAACAGCTGGTACATATATATATATATATAGAGAGAGAGAGAGAGAGAGAGAGATTGTTCGGTTGTGAAGTCCGGAGGTTTGTTTGATGAATGGAGGGCAGTGGTTTTCTCAGGGCTATCCCCTGTTTCCCCCACCAGCAGGTTTTAGCTTAGTCTTCGTGTAAGTGAACTATTCATGCGTATATTTAAATAAATAAATAAATAAATAAATAAATAAATAAATAGCTGTATCGGCACAGTATTTAATTACACGATGCCCTATATATGTATATACGGTAGCAAACCAAGAGCTTTCTATTTATTTATTTATTTATTTATTTGATTGGTGTTTTACGCCGTACTCAAGGGTATTTCACTTACACGACGGCGGCCAGCATCATGGTGGGCCGCGAGAAAATCGGACAAAGCCAAAGGGAAACAGAAGACCATCCGCCCTGTAGCTATTATGCACGTATATATTTGGGCACACGGTTTTACGGTAGATGAACTTTAATAGCCATAATTATAGGCCTATACCTCCCAGGAGGCTCAGCTAGGGATAAATAAATATATAAATATATATATATATATATATATATAAATTCTGAGTTGATATATACGATATTGTCGCCAATGGTATATATATATATATATATATATATATATATATATATATATATATATATATATATATATACAGACACAGCTGTTAACATGAGGTCTGCAATGACGTCTGGGAATATATATGCATCTAGCAAAATCATATAGCAGAACGATGGTCAATGGTCGATTTAAAAGTACATGTGCCAAAACCAGCTAAATGTCAGAGGCCGAAAACTGAATAAAGACCTTTGTTTATATAATTGGATCATTTTCCTGATGACCTGAATTCAATACACAGCTCTGTGCATTTACTACATGAGGTCTGCAATGAATCACGCCTGGGTATATACATGCATCTAGCAAAATCATATAGCAGAACGATGGTCAATGGTCGATTTAAAAGTGCATGGGCCAAAACCAGCTAAATGTCAGAGGCCGAAAACTGAATAAAGACCATTGTTTATATAATTGGCTTTATGTAGGAGTGGCTAACTGTGCTCAATCTCAAATCTCAACATCAGAACTCCCGGGATAAAAGGCCGGGGCTGTACATGACATCGTAGCTCTAGCAGAACAATAGCCAGTCAGCCATATTGGAGTCCTTTTGACATGGGCTGGTATAGCAGCACCACTCCAGTATGGCTGCCAAAAGTAGCCAGGTTCACATTGACGTTACCTCGATCCTGTCGTAATCGAAAACACTTTTTCACAACATCCAAGTGGTAATAAGAACTGTTAAGTCTAACGCAAATTTATTGACTAAATCTATTTACTTATTTAGTTATTTGATTCGTGTTCATCGCCGTTATCACGATTGTGTACCACTCACAGGGCAGTCAGTATTAATGATGGATGAAAACGGCCTCTCCAGGGTAACCCATCGACTTTTGGCAGGTTTATAAGACCTGTCTAGGTCGGGAAAAGTAGAGTGCCAATGTGATGCTGTTTATGTCATATTTTCAAAACTTTGAAACTATTATGGCACCCATAGGAAAATTTTTATGCCTTAAAAATCATTTTGAATGAATGAAAGATTTATTTATTTATTTATTTGATTGGTGTTTTACGCCGTACTCAAGAATATTTCACTTATACGACGGCGGTCAGCATTATGGTGTGTGGAAACCGGGCACAGCCCGGGGGAAACCCACGACCATCCGCGGGTTGCTGTCAGACCTTCCCACTTACGGCCGGAGAGGAAGCCAGCGTGAGCTGGACTTGAACTCACAGCGACTGCATTGGTGAGAGGCTCCTGGGTCATTACGCTGCGCTAGCGCGCTAACCGACTGAGCCACGGAGGCCCCAAATGTATGAAAGAATGTTTAAACTGCACTGAAAAAGATTTTATTGGTCTTGGCGAGCTGGATGTTTTTTTTTTTTTTTCAATCTTTTGAGCCTGATCTTAAATGTCAACTTTAAAGCTCACAATGATTGTAAGTCTCGCCTGATAGACGGCTGAAATTCTAAGTTAATTATTAATAATTATTATTATTATAATTTTTTTTTGTTTTTTTGTTTTTGTTTTTGTTTGTTTGTTTGTGTTTGTTTGTTTGTTTGTTTGTTTGTTTGTGTTTGTTTGTTTAAGCTATGAATAACTGCTTTTGGCACCAGAGAACAAATCAAACATTTGATTTCCATTAAATGTCTTCAGTAAAATGTAAAAGTATTTCTATGGATTTTAGTTGTCTGATGGGTCTCGATTACAACTACCGGTAGGCCCGTACTTCATTTTTAGCGGATTTCCATACAAAATAACATAACGACATATATATAATTTGAATGAAAACCTGAACAACACATTGTCCTATCTTGTCTGAAAATGTGTTTTTATCATGACCGACGCAGAGAAGGAATGCAAATCAGCTGTTTGATCCACTCTCCGCATTCTGAAACCTGATGAAATTTCCCGAATCGTGGAGAACTCATGACAAACTCCATACAGGGCATCACCAGATAATCACGTGTGCGCATGTCTGTTCTCCTTACTCAGGACAAGTGATCATATCCTTGTTATGTTTCGTATGCCTCTGCAGTAGCGTAAATAAAGTAAACAAATGTAACTCTAAGTCAGAAATTGTTTACTTAACTGAAAGGGAGTGACAGTTTTTGGCTAAAAGCATATTTCTGGTGTCGCAGAGAATATTTCAGAGCCTTCACTGCCATGCGCAGTCAACCAGAAAGTAGAAAGCCGTGTTATCGGGCGGAAAGATTCGTACGTGAACTATGAATTATTTACGGGACGAATTTTGTATAACGTTAACATATTTTAGAATTATTACTACAGATTAGTCGCTTAATAATTCCATCATCTTATCTTGCATTTTCACATCGTGGTCTTTTGGCCCTATCCTTGAGGTCCACTTGAGTCAGACTCTTACTTTTTTCAACTTTGAACCTTTCAACAGCCATTATTTCATTACATTCTCACACCGCAATCTTCCGTTGTACACCACAGTGTCATTGTTTGAGGTTTTGTTTAGGTCTGCATTTTAGTTTGCTTTGCATTGTTTCCATGTCAATATCTTGTGGGGAGAATGTGTTTATTTTCCACGAATTACCCCTTCTTTTTGCACCTTTAGAGTAGGTGGCCTGTTGGTCTAGGGGTATGATTCTCGCTTTGGGTGCGAGAGGTCCCGGGTTCAAATCCCGGACAGGCCCTTCATTTTCCTTCTTCATTTTTTTTTTTTGATGTATCATGAAAACTAAAAAGCAAGAACACATTATTATGGCCTTTATTGTGTTTGTTAAATGAATCTGTTATTCCCAAGGTCTATTTTTAATAAAGATCAGAGTTTCACAGCACTAGATGAATTCGCACACTTAGTCAAGGTCTCGTCAAGATGTTAACAAATCATTTTTAGCTAATTAGTAGTCTTTTAGACAAACTCGTAAATTCGCTCTTTTAGCTAAAGCTCTGCAATAGGGTGAAATTGATTAATTGGTAAGTGTTGATCTGCCATGCCTTAATGTTTTTCACTTATGTAATATGACAGTGGAGGGGCCTCCTTAGCTAAGATTCTTAGCATGCCAGCCCGGCACAATGACCCAGGAGCGTCTCACCAATAATGCTGCTGCTGTGAGTTCAAGTCCAGCTCATGCTGCCTTCCTCTCCAGCTGTATGGGGAAAGGTTTTCCAGCAACTTGCAGATCGTTGTGGGTTCCTCCCTGGGGCTCTGCCTGGTTTCCTCCAACCATAATGCTGACCGCTGTCATATCACTAAAAATATTTTTGAGTATGGTGTAAAATACCAATCAAATAAATAAATAAAATACCAATCAAATAAATAAGTAAATTACAGTGGTCAGATTTATGGTTGGAGTGACCAGAATAAACCACCAATCTATGGCAGGTACCTGACAAACTTTTTGACTTACAGCTGCAGCTGGAGCAGCAAAAGATGAATTTGAACACAACCTCTTTGGTCAAGGGTTTTATAGTTACACTGAGCCAGTGATTTAACTACCTGGGCAAGTGATGGCCTATCAGCAGGTGTAAGACCATGGTTAATTTAAAGATAAAGGGTATCTATAGAAGAAAATGACACTTTAGAAATTTTTCTCTTCCGACACATTCAAATATAGCTGTGAATATGAACGTTGATTTATTTTTCTTGTCATACTAAAATATATAAGGCCTCTATGTTCTTAACATCTCTTCATTCACTACTTACGAATTTGTTGCACTTTACTTACCGGTATGTGTATTACTGTATTACAGCTGAAGTTTGGTGCATAAGAAGGCACTTTCAGACACACATAAAAGCCTTGAAATGATATTTTAGATGTCAACACTAAAGTTCTTTCTGAAAAGAAATTCATCAAGCTTAACAAAAAAAAAAAAAAAATTGGTGGCCCTATCACGTGGATGAATCTGTCAGAATCAACTTGAAGCAAAGAATGTGACTTGCAAATGCTAAACTTTGAGTGAAATACAACTTATAAATATATGTCATCCATCATGAATTATTTCACTTTGGTTATTACGTATACGTTGTATTAATTATACTAGCAACAATTAATAAAACTAGCAAGATTATGACTTCCATTGATGCCTGCATAACATCATGACTTGTTAATGAGCCATAATCACAATCTCTTGAAATGAAATCTGATTGAGGCATAGCCTAGAATAGGCCCCATTATTAACTTCTGTAAATGCAATGTCGGTACTCGCATTCTCAAATATATACTGGTACCTCCACAAATGATCTGTCATACTAGTATAAGTAGGATTTTTGGCTGAAATATTACAAACATGCATGAACATGCAGAAGAAAGGCAGAGTAGAGATATTAAATTTGCAAGCCGAAGGTAAAAGCCCCCCCCAAAATATGGTCAACTATAGATAGAGTGCCGGTATGCTACAGAAATGCGACATCTAGTATGTGCGCCTTCAGAGTGTAGGCCCCTTAATGTTCTAGTTACCTGCATCAAAATGACAGGCCATGTTGGGTAATTTTCATAGATGCATTAACATTCCATGATAGTCTCTTGACGATGGTAAATTGATGCTCCTCTTTTGTTTTCCAAATTGGTATTTCTTGAAATTTCTTCTGTTTGCCAGTGACCTTTGTGTGTGCAGGCAGTCAGGGAATATTTTGCAGAAGAGAGGTTAGAAAGTAGGTAAAGATTGTATCAAAATAGGTCAGATAACCAAGCTTTTGAATAGGAGCTCTTTTGTTAACGGAGGAAGGGTAAGTCTACTAAATGCTCGCGATTATAAATCTTGTCATTTTGTCAAACATATGTGTCGAAAAAAGTTATATTTTCTCCAGGAAAACAGCCAACACCAGCTTCTTAGAGAAGTTTAACGTACTGCGGATGTTTTCACGCCGATGTCTTGTGCTGTCGATGGTCACTTAAGAAGAATGTTGGATTCGTCGGGACCGTCCGTTGATCTGAGATGATTACAACAACAACAATAACAGCAGTAAAAGTTAAAAATACTCAAGCATTTCAGTCTGTGAGTAAGAGCGATCTTTTTTGTTTTTCAATTTAATGAGCAGTTTGATGGCTATAGCCAATACTTCATACTTGAATTGTCGCTCTCTTTTACCTGAAATGTCAAACGTCACTGACAGTCCAAACCATTCTGTGTGACATGGACTTCGAACTTGTCTTAGTATTATACCGTCAACACCTGGGCACTTTGAAGGAAGCTCATTGATATTCCTTGTACAGCAGTGTTTCTCAATTTCAACTCAGAAATATAGCTCCAAACAGTCGTTTGATGGTATGCCATATCACCTGATCACTATAGTCCATCCAAATGGACTGTATGTCAGTTTAAAACTCAGATATTCATTGTAACACTGAATCCATAAAACAAAGCCGCAGCACATTTTCATGTGCCAACTGGATGGAACTACATTCCTGGCATCCAAACTTCGATACCTGCACTCAAAAAGCAGGTTCTTTTTCAGTCCTCCTTGATTAGAGATTGAAGTTATTCCTAGATGGTCATGAAAATATCCTAGCTTCCAGGATGTTTTCTAGGTCAATACTCCATCACATTTCAGAAACTACAAAGTCATGATTTTTCGAAAAGGCTGTTGACAGCGAGCCAATTGGAATATGTACCTTCAGAGTTATTGCGAGTGCTTTATAGTTTCATGATCAAGGGTAGTAAATTAAAAAGATAATATCCCAGAGGGAGTTTGGAATTTGAAATTTTGTCCAATTTCTTTTTAATGATAGTGATGCACTCAGTGTTATGATGAATGTCAGAACATGAAAATAACACACTTGATCAAGTCCATTCACATGAACTAGCTATACGACCACAATTTCAAGAGGTTAAAGTCTTCCGATACCTCCTTAAATTTAATATTTTGAAATTCATCGGTGAAAACAAGCTAATTTAAAAGAATGCTTTTGTCTTGAAATAAAATTAGAAATAACAGAGACAAAAGTAATGTTGAAATGTCAGACCTGATTGAAACTATAATTACCACAACATAGAACCAAAGGTCAGAATTTTATCGATTTGATGCACATATGTATATTTAGGTGTTTAATTTGGATTACAATATTTGGCGAAACCCAAACTTACATGAAACAGGACCATGAAGCCGACTATCACTGTGTTGAATTAACATGATTATTATTTAGACATTATTTTAATACATTATTTTTGTAAAGATTAACAAAATCATAGTCTTTACCAAGCCTTAAAACTGACAAATCTGGCCAGAGAAAATTTCTCCGTTTAAATGAAGTTACATGTACCTATGTTTTTAATTGCATTGAAAACTGCCTTTCTGTATTACTGTAATCCTTCAACCTTTTTGCATGTTGGCAAAGTCTTTATTCAAGCATATTCTGAGGGGATTATTTTGTGTAGGCTGATAAAATTATAATTTCTGTGCAGCCCTGAAATTGGTCTGAAAGTTAGTCCTTCATATGCGAAAAGGTCGAAGAATTAGGGTATGTATTTAATTGGGACCAGATGGATTGGAATAGCACAAGATCCTGTGGTACCATCTTGGTGATTTGACCTTTGCTGTTTTGGAAGCATCAGTAAATACAACAGGGCAGTGTAGGACTACATGTACTATTGATACATTGGACTGAAGTTAAATCCATGCATACTAAACATACTTACGATGTACATAACTTGCTTCACCAGAGCGCTAATACTGCTAAAAGTCTACATGTACTTGTATAAATGTGATAACATGATTACAGAGAACTGCTTTTCAGACATGTTTGATTGATTTGGGCTTTCATGTGCTGTTGTTTAAGTACATGTATACATGCAGCTCATGACTTTCATTTCATGTGTCTGGTTCAGCTCTTCATTCATCCATGGGAACTAGATCAAGATGTGTTGGCACGGTCACTTAATTCATTCAGGACAGTACTGGAACCAGTACATGATTCATACAGGCTTACATGTACATCTGCATTTAGTGTGGATTCATCAGGACTGCCACTTGATTCATCAAACTGAGCACTCTTTTTAGTTGAAAACAGCACTTGATTCCTGAGGACCAGATCTTGATTCATTGGGACTGTGAAATAGTTCATCTTGATGATTACTGTATTCAGTGGAAACTGTACTCGATTCCTGAGGACGAGGGCTGTGTTCATTGAGACTGTGACCCAATTCACCTTGATGATTACTGTATTCAGTGGAAATAGTACTTGATTTATAGGAACCAGATCTGGATGCATTGTGACACAGGTGAGTCACAGTTGAACCTGCTGAGCACTGTGTATACAGCATGTTTCATTTGGACCATTCAGTGGAAATAGTACTTGATTCCTGGGGACCAGATCTGGATTCATTGGGACTGTGACTTAATTCATCTGTATTAATACTGTACTCGGTGGGAACTGTACTTGATTCCTGGGGACCAGATCTGGATTCATTGGCACTGTAACGTAATTCATCTTCATGATTATTGTATTCAGTGGAAACTGTACTTGATTCCTGGGCACCAGATCTGGATTCATTGGCACTGTAACCTAACTCATCTTGATAATAACTGTATTCAGTGGAAATAGTACTTGATTCCTGGGGACCAGATCTGGATTCATTGGCACTGTAACTTAATTCATCTTGATAATAACTGTATTCAGTGGAAATAGTACTTGATTCCTGGGGACCAGATCTGGATTCACTGAAACTGTGACCTAAGTCATCTGTAATAATACTGTATTCAGTGGAAATAGTACTTGATTCCTGGGGACCAGATCTGGATTCATTGGGACTGTGACTTAATTCATCTGTATTAATAATACTGTACTCGGTGGGAACTGTACTTGATTCCTGGGGACCAGATCTGGATTCATTGGCACTGTAACCTAATTCATCTTGATAATAACTGTATTCAGTGGAAATAGTACTTGATTCCTGGGGACCAGATCTGGATTCATTGGCACTGTAACCTAACTCATCTTGATAATAACTGTATTCAGTGGAAATAGTACTTGATTCCTGGGGACCAGATCTGGATTCATTGGCACTGTAACCTAATTCATCTTGATAATAACTGTATTCAGTGGAAATAGTACTTGATCCCTGGGGACCAGATCTGGATTCATTGGCACTGTAACCTAATTCATCTTGATAATAACTGTATTCAGTGGAAATAGTACTTGATTCCTGGGGACCAGATCTGGATTCACTGAAACTGTGACCTAAGTCATCTGTAATAATACTGTAGTCAGTGGAAGTAGTTCTTGATTCCTGGGGACCAGATCTGGATTCATTGAGACTGTGACCTTATTCATCTTGATGATTACTGTATTCAGTGGAAATAGTACTTGATTCCTGGGGACCAGATCTGTGTTCATTCGGACTGTGACCTAATTCATCTGTAATAATAACTGTATTCAGTGGAAATAGTACTTGATTCCTGGGGACCAGATCTGGATTCACTGAAACTGTGACCTAATTCATCTGTAATAATACTGTATTCAGTGGAAATAGTACTTGATTCATGGGGACCAGATCTGGATTCACTGAAACTGCCAAGCTATCAAACTATGCAAACTGGTTCATCTACAGGTAGTTCAACCAGTTGATTAATGTGGACACAGATTCAGATTGCGTCCATCAGAACTAACCGCGCTCTTGAGCTCTGTATTCAGTTGAACCAGTACTTCCTGAAGACCAGACCTAAATGTAAATTCATTGGCCATTTTGCTCATTTACGCAGCCAATCATTTGGTTGGACCAGATTTAATTCATAGATGGTCATGGGTTTCCCCCGGGCTCTGCCCGGTGTCCTCACACCATAATGCTGGCCACCATTGTGTAAATGAAATATTCTTGAGTGCGGCATAAAACATCAGTCAAATAAATAAATAAATTTAATTCATAGACATATATCGGAGATTTATACTGTGTTCAGTGGAAACAGTACTGGATTGCTGAGGACTAGATCTGGATTCATAGCAAGTGTCAAACTGTCAAACTCAGCAAAAAGGTTCATATGTGGATTCATGAGGACTGTCACCTGGTTTCATCGAATCATTTATCAGATAATACAACATGTACATGTTGAATAGCAGCAGGCATCTTATTGTAATCCTCCCATTGGCCTAAATGGATGTGTGGTTGACTCTGATTGGTCATCAACCTACAGTGTGCTGACTGATTCAGTTGCCTTCCCAATGGCCTAAATGGATTTGTGGTTGACTCTGATTGGTCATCAACCTACAGTGTACTGACTGATTCAGTTGTCCTCCCATTGACCCAAATGGATGTGTGGTTGACTCTGATTGGTCATCAACCTACAATGTACTGACTGATTCAGTTTTCCTCCCATTGGACCAAATGGATGTGTGGTTGACTCTGATTGGTTATTAACCTACAATGTACTGACTGATTCAGTTGCTACAATATAACATTTAATATTAAAACAAACTCCATAATTAATCATCTTGATCACTCATGGCTCACTGGATTCAGTCAGGTAAAATACTAATGACCATCTTTGTCTCTTTCTTGAAATTTGCTAGTGCACGTTGTGGTTGTTTTTGTTGCATGATTTGAATTCACTGGGCCTACTTGCAGTATTTAAATATTTTTGCTATTCTTTTTTCTTTAAAGTTTTTTGGATAGCTGTACTTTTTGTGTAGATACCCATAGAGAGCTATAATCTGTCATACGATCGACTCTTGTGATTAAAGTTCAACGTTATTAATTTCATATATTTTAATTCTAAAAATTTAAGACATTGAAAACTATACCATTAAATTTTAGAATGTACATGTGTGAAATGTCCATTTTCAAGGTACAGTGAGTCCCCACTTTTTAACATGTATTCGGAAATCTATTATTTTCATAAGTTTTGTGCTACCTGCATGCATACGGCCATGGGTTTCCTCCCACCATAATGCTGGCTGCCGTCATTTAAGTGAATTATTTTTGTGGCTGATATAAAACACCAATCAAATTAATAAATAAATCAATCAAAATAAAGCTCCTCGTACAGGTGTATAATCTTGCTACGGTGCTGGAGATATAGTCCAAACAACTTCAATGACACACATGAAAAATGTTACAACTGTAACGGGAATTTCCCTTTGGCACAGTTGGTAGAGCGCTGCAGAGACCCGGGTTCGAATCCTTGTGTGACCTACGTATTGAAATCCTTCAACCATTACACTGGTACCGTGATATAACAGGTTCCAGGAAGCGTGGAGCTCTTGGCTTGTGAATGTGAATGTGTCTTGGGAGAGGGGAAAGATTTAAGTAGGGAGGAGTGTAACAGGAATTTCACTTTAGCTCAGTTGGTAGAGCACTGGACTTCAGCTACAGAGACCCAAGTTCGAATCCTTGTGTGACCCACGTAGTGAAATCCTTCAACCTTTAGACAAGTAATATGTTGTGTAAGTTCTGACAGGGTTGTATTTGAACTTCAACATGATCCATATAGGGGTCCCTTAACAAACAAAACTTTTAAACGCTCTAGCTGCACTATGAATGTTGTACATGTAGGCACAGTCAAAAGTGTGTCATGTTCTTATGTTACTTGAATGAGAAGTCTCGTAGTGCCAGTCCAGTCATTTTCGCCATTCCACCTTTGTTTAGCCATATTGTTGCCGTATTCCACAAAAAAACACCTGTGGCATGATTTTTATTTTCTGTTTATTTCAACTTAGTCCATTTTATAGCATGTGGTGGATTTTTCGGTGTATTTGGGTGAAGTTTTGGAAAGTTTTTATTATCAAGTTCTTTGATAAGTATATATAGTATTGCATACTGTATATTGTCATTAGAATGCAGCTTGTATATCATTGTACCTACATTAATGTATATATATATATGCATACATGTATATATTACTTAATTTTATTAAATTTCAGGGGCGGCTTGCACAAAACGTCTTTTTTTTAAATTATTTTACATAAGCAACATGATTTAATACTGTCTTGTTTTTTCTTGACAGAAGTCTCCATGTCAGACAAAATACTAGTGACTTGAGCAATTTACAGAACTTAAGAAGTTTCATGAAACCAGGCCCTATATTCCCTAGACTTTCCCCAGACTTTCCCCTAATCCCTAAACTCATAAAGTGGCTTTTATTTTTTTTTGGTTTTTTTTCGGTGATGTTTTTTTTTTTTTTTTGCCCTTGTACATTACTTGTTGTATTTTTTTTTTTTTTTATTTACATAGATGTGTTTCTCTTAGAATTCAGTGCTCAAACAGTGAAGCTTTACAAATTGTTAATTGTAAAGTTACAATCGATATGCTATAACGTGTTATTAACTTGCTGAAATCTGGAAAGATATCGATAAAGGGGATAAAAGAAGAAGTATAGTTTAAAAAATTGTGCAGATTCATCGCTGTACATGGATGTGTGTATAGAATAATCTCATCACCAGACAAGACTGACATGTTATCTTGCAGAAACAGGAAGTTTTGTTTTGTACTATTAAGCATGATAAGTAGTCAGGATCTATCTTGCATGAACTTTGTTGCTTTTTGGTGGTGGGGCTTATATACATGGCGTTCAGTGTCATCATTTCTAGCATATCATGGCGATGTCCCTTTTGTTGTGGGACACGTCACGGTTCCCATTGTCGACATGCTGTAATACTTCAGCCATTTTTGTACGTTAGCAAGATGTGTATTCAAGCCGTTTTATTCTGTACGTACAGATAATGTTGTCCTTTTTGTGAAGCTCTGAAACTGACCAACCCAACCAATGTGCAGTTTGATTTGTTTCCAAAATCAAATTAAAAAGGTGCATAGATCGCACTGAAAGTAGCTCTTTGTTAAAAGGTGGCAAAAAGGTTAATTATAATGATTACAACAAAATAGCGATTGTGTAAAAGTACAAGGTATTATACCAAATGTTCATGTATCCCTTGCGTTAAATTTATGGATTTTATTTATCTTTATAAAGAAGGAAAAATTTTTGGATTTAATTTAGTGTAGATGAGAGAAATTTTTTTGAACAGTTGTTAATAGAGAGGTTACCTGTAATTGTCTGTAACTTTGTGATTTATATTGCAGAAAACTTTGCGGCGTCACTGCGGAAAATTTTCAGGCGGGATAAATATGGAGATGAGTCTCCTTCCCTTGTTGACGTGACCGAAAACTGTAGCCATGACGACAATGATGGGGGAGTTGGTGGAAGTGGAAATGACGGCTATCTTGAGGATCAGCGTGACTCTCTCGGTGACGAGAATAGTCTAAAAAGTGAAGATGTTGCAGATGAAAGACGAGAAGAGAGTTCTAGCCAGTGTTATGAGAATTATGACAACGACACAATAAATTCTTCCAGAAATTTGTCAGAAGACTGTGATACAGATTTAAACTCTGAATTTCCTACGGCTAACAATGATCAATGCGGAGCAAAATTAAAGGCGTCTCGCATCAGTGCTGAAACGGGCAAAAAGGTCAAGGATGCGCTTCAAAAAGGACGAGAGTTCCTCAAAAGAAAGTTCAGCGACTACCAGCACAAGTTCAAAGCCAAATGGGATGGCGGCAGTGGTATGTCGCTATCAAGCAGTTCTGAAACGAACGGCGATGAAAATCTGTCAGAGTCGGTGTTAAAAAGGGAGCTGTCTGCGGGTTCCTTCAGCCACAACGGTGTCACTGAGGACACTGTACAAGGAGAACAGTCAGTTATCATGGAGGCTAATGGGGAAAATGGTGAGTCTGAATATTTTTCCACTGCAAGATGTGGGTTCAAATCTGGCCTTTATCAGGGAATTTGTAGATTGTCCCACTCTCACTCTACATGGAGCCTTGGTGACATTAAATTGTCAGTGATGTTGAAGACAAATTATCATATGGGAAAGTTTGTCATTAACTTGCCAAAGGCCTGTGGTTTACTAAAGTATACTCCACAGGATGGTTGAACATTATCCTTGCAGAAGTTTATGCAATAAATGTATAAGTACATCTAAGTGAAGAAATAAACAAAAGATCTCTTGTCTGTATGTCCGCGAATAGATTCAAGGGAAATAACTCTCATGAGGAAAGATATGTCTTTCAGCAGCCTGCAGATCATCGTGGGTTTCCCTCTGGGCTTTCCCGGTTTCCTCCTGCCATAATGCTGGCCACTGTTGTATTAGTGAAATAGTCTTGAGTACGGCCTTAAACTTTGATCAAATAAATAAATAAGCATTTTTTGTTGATTTATCTACGGCTTGAAGTATGTAAGTTTGTCAGGCTTTTTACTTGCCAGTCCAGTTTCCTGCCAATCCACTTGTAAACCTGACCACCATTATATAAATGAAAACTGGATAGAATTCCATGTTACTGGTTCGTTAACGGTGAATTAAGCTAAAGCTCTTTGTAGTATTTTAGGCCATAATATCACCTGTAATTATTTTGACATTAGGTGTTAATGGATACCCTGATGATCACCATGGCTCTGAGGGAAACACCAGTCCTGTGAGGTAGGTAATTATTATTTATTAGGGCCATTTCCACAGATCCCTCTGTTAAGGGCCACCATCACCTTGGCAACAGCTACATATACATCTTCCTGCTTGTAATGTTAAAAGAAAAAGACAGTAAATAATTTAACTTTAGGTAAATCGAAAGAGGATGGAAACAGCACTAAATGGCCACAGTCATTTTGGTTCGCTATGCCTGGAGAACTACTTTCACAAAATGTTGTAAATCAACTTCTCGTAGTTATTTTGATCCCTTTTCCACCCACCTTCTCGTAAATGACGTCAGTTTTTCATAAAGAATTCTTACGAGGCCTTGGCATACGCCATACGCCATACTTTAAGGAAACTGGAAACACAGTGTCATGTCATTCTTACCCCAAGCCTATATAGCTAAAAGGCAAAATGCTGTTTAAGTGACGTACATCAAAGGAAGCAACTGTGTTCTGGGGTTACCGAAATAACTTTAATTTTGTCAATGTTTGCAGTTTTGCTTACTTTGAACGCCGATGTTTCGGGTATAAAACATCACAAAAATAAAAAGGTATGCTTTTTGAACTTTAACATAAGACTTTAAAAATGGTAGTTGTTGCTGCCTCGCTTGGCACTCAGCACTAAGATGTTCGAGCTAGGAAACAGGACTGGTTGGCCCGGTGTCAGTATAATGTGACTGGATAGGGTGTCATGTCTGGTGTCTTCGGCATGATGCTTCAGTGGCGACAGCGCTTTGGCGGCATGGACTCGCCCTACCACAAGGAGACACACACCTTATGATTCCTCGTCTTCATATGAGTGAAAAGTTAGACGTTAAACTCCAAGGATTTATTTATTCATTGTTTTTAGACTAGAAGTGGAATACTTAGTCAGTGTTTTTTCTTGTAGGAGGGTTTTGTACTAGTGGACTGTGGTCATTTACCTGAAAATAATGTGGTTATTTTGGAAATATGGAGTATACAGTTAAATAGCAATCAAATACTTTAAAAAAAGTTTTGAATCTACCCGTAAATAAATTCACTCTAAAAGTACATGTGTACTTCTGCTTGTAACAGGACATATTAATAAGGCAGGGTAAATTTAATTAAGGGATATCAAAGGCTCTGTAGAAAGCTAAAACATGGGTCTCTGTGTAGCAGAGAAGCCGCTGACCATTTCGGTTGTAGCCTGGAAACAACCCCTCTGTCTGGTGTGGTTGCAGCTTTAAAAAGCTACACCTGCGAAATTGTCTTGTTAGTAAGGCGAAGTAATGAAGGTTGAGACAGTCTGAACTGCTTTTCTCCTTGGTACAAAAATTACAGTGTGTAAACACATATTTAGTTTCTGAGGATAATACGGAAACAATTTTCTGTCCTTCCCACTTCTGCCTAGTGTGATGTGAACAATGAACATACGATGTCATCCGATGCTGTTGTACAGTTACAAATGGCATCATACTCTTTAATGCAACTAACATCATTCCAGCATAATTGCCATACTCATCGTCATATCTGCTTGATTCAGCGTCATATAAGGAATATTATTGTGTCATACAAGGGAGGGGCCTCCGTGGCTCAGTCAGTTAGTGCGCTAGCGCAGCGTAGTGACCCAGGAGCCTCTCACCAGTGAGTGAGAGTCCAGCTGTGAGTTCAAGTCCAGCTCATGCTGGCTTCCTCTCCGGCCGTAAGTGCGTAAGTCTCCCAGCAACCTGCGGATGGTCGTGGGTTTCCCCCACCATAATGCCAGCTGCCGTCGTATAAGTGAAATATTCTTGAGTACGGCGTAAAACACCAATCAAATAAATAAATAAACAAATCATACAAGGAAACTTTACGGAATCTGCTGAAGGTTATGTGTCCGAGGACTCTTCAGTTATTGGGGCTAAATACTGTTATTCATCATAAATTCTTTTGAACCAATGTGTTAGCTCAGTTCCATAGGATTTTGATCATACAATTTTAATATTTTCTCTCAATCTCAAAATATCTTTCAATGTAACCCTCATAATCATTCAAAATGACCAACTTGATAATGGACAAAATTTTGTGTCATTTTATTTAAAGTAACATGCCCTTCCTTTCTGCTTTTGGGGGGGCCTTTGTCATAATAGGCTCTTGATATCGTTCTTTGAAGACTGTTAAGACAGTAGTGCTTACCCCAGTATGAGCTTGATGACACATGGTGACACGGACAATGACAGTCCTGCGGAGGCAATGGTTCATGGCCGACTGCAAGTGATGTCGCCCAAATTAGCCAAAGTTCGATCAAAATCATTTTCCAACTGAAACCACTGTGCAAACTCTTGTATGAAGTGCCAAGTGGGTTCATGCTGTGTGCACAGTGTTTTTTTTTTTTTCTTGTATACCCCAATAAACCTAAAAAAAAGCCTTACAGATAATCCTTAAGTTTTTTTGTCAGTTAGTCAGGAAATTTGTATTTATTTTTTTTTCTGATGGAAGGTCTAGTTATTTCACAATATTTTTTTCCCATCGGTTTTCTGACTCCACAGTATCATACATTCATGGTAAATTGTGTACAGTACTTTTGTTCTATTACATGAATCATAGTGGTTAATATCCCTTAGTATCCCTAGACAAGCCCATGTGGTGTGTTTGGGTTCTTTAGAGTTACTTGTACAACCCCATATTTTAGAAGCACAGTTTCCATGAACTACCAGACTTTTGTGCAAGAAAAACGCTGGCGAATGTCGTGAGAAAGCTGAGGGAGTACACATATATAATAAGTAACACATCCCCCTGCTCATTATGAAGGGAACTATTTTTAGACAGATTACTGCACCAGAATTCAGTTACCTGCTTCACCCCTCTATTCATAATACCTGTGCTCAGGCATGTGCGTAAACAAGACAGGGTCTGCATCAGGTCACTCTAGCTAGCAACTTTGTAAACTCCCCCGATTCTCTGGCGCAGACCCCTTGAAAACACTTCACAATGACAAACTGACTTCGCTGAGCTTTTTTTATTTTTGGACTTTCAACTAGCATGGAGGTGCAATGTTAAATAGGGAGGCCCTGTAGTCACAGGTCAGTATCATTGGATTATACTACTGGGTGGGGGAAAAAGGGATCAGAATTCTGTGAGACTTGTACATGTATATCTATACAAGTAGTAGACTTTCTTTTATAATCACAGGTCTGCAGTTCTGTAGTTAACGCTCCTCCATGTACAAGTCCGTCATGGTATAAAATGACCTGCGCTTTTGCCCATGGCTAAGTTGCATATTGTGCCAGATGGTGAGAGTTCTACTGATCTTCGAAAGGTGTTTTAAAGGTTTGTTTGGATGGGAGGATTATTTTCTATTGGGAAAATATAAGTTTCAGCACCAAAAGTAATATTTTATTGTATTTTTTTTTTTTTTGTCACGTTTATTTGTCTCTGAAACTGCGTTTTCTTGGGCTAAGTTTTTTGGAAAAGTGAAAAGCGACAAGAATTTATTTAACAGTAAATCTTCATGCATTTCGCATGTATGCAAGGTGTTTATTCAAGCATGTTCTGGAGGCATTATTCTGTGCAGACTGAAAAAATTATACTTTCGTAAAGCCCTGTAGCTGGGCCAATCAAATCGTTTTTCTCTCCAATATTGCATTAAAACAGTGCATAAATTGAAATGAAAAATGCTCTTTCATATGCGAAAAGGTTGAGAAATTAGAGAATATATTGTGGTGGGATCAAATAGGCTGTATCTCGTAACTTTGTCTTCATTTGCTTGCAGGAAGAATGGGATTTAAAGTTGTCATGTTATTTCACCGAAAGTTTAGCAGTTTTCTAGTGACATGTACATATATTGAGAAAGAAGGTGTGTATCAAGGAATTTCATGGGATTGATGACGGTTTAATCAGTCAGATCAGTATTAATACAGTTTTGAGATTAGACCTTTTGGTCAGTGTACGAAAGGTTAAAGAAGTCCTACTGTATAATTATTTATCAAAAATGTAAGGCAACTTTTGTTAATGTTAATTTACCCAAGCACCTGTCTCACCGTGGTCTGGATGTGTTCTACACAAATGACTCTTTTTCTTCCAGGAAATTCTTCAGTTCACAAGCGCTCAGCAGCTCATGCAATTCTCTCTATCTGTCTCTAAAACATTTGCTGCTGTTCATGGTATAGTATATATTCAATTAAAAATAGTTGCCTGGCATTTCCGACAGGTCACATTGTACAGTAGGACTTTTTTTACCTTCAGCCATAAAAGAGTGCTAACCTGAAACTATCCAATTATGCTTTGTTGTTCCTCTCTATTGATTTCGAATAGACATGGAAATATCGTCAAATACATTTATGTTGACTTCTTTGATGAAAGTTACATGTAAAATAAGGATAGGGTGAGCACGTGTTAATATACATGTTAAGTGTACATTAATTAATATATTCATTAATTAGTGTTGCAGACATTTTGATCAACTTGTATAAATATTCCAGAAATTATCATAATATTTGATCATGACAAAATAAAAATCTTCAGCAGCTGATGTTAGACTTTTTTTCTTTTCTTGACAGTATGATTGAAGTTGAGAATGTTCATTTCCTGGATCTTTAGGGCTACATGTATAAATGAATAAATATATACCTGTGTGATTAAATAAATTAATTGTCCAGAAACTGGGCTTCGACAGATCACATTTTTAGAGGCCAATAAAGGTCATAAAATATTGCTTTTCTTGCTTTAGTTGGATTGTATTCTTCATGTATTTTTCCAGAGAGACATCAGAACAAATTAATAGAAATTTCAGAATCCGGTAAAATGTGTAGCTTTTTCACAGTCCGAATTTCAGGTCAAATGCAGTACTTGTTAAATTTAATCAAATGTAATTAGATATTTAATTAATAATCGACGTATAGATTTAAATTCCAGCGTTTAACGTAAAGTTTGGTATGTAAAAATGCATTTTCAGGAGCAAAAAACGCCCTTGAAATCAAATTTTTGAAATCAACAAGTAAGTTTCCCTGATAAGATATTAATCAGGCTTTACAAAAACTCTTCAGTGGTCATATAAGGTGATCAAATCAAACAGAATCAAGAAAAATGTTTTCACTTGAAAAATGCTTGTGAATTACAGTATCTACGGTACATGTATTATAAGACTAATGATAATCTCAGACATTACTGCACTGGTATAATAAGGGTTGCACATGTACTAACTACATTTAAAAAAAGACAAAAGGATATGTACATCTCATTTCCGTCCTTACATGATACATTGTTCGTCTGTCAGTAGGGATGAGGCCCTGGTAAGCTAACAAGTATCTTAGCTTACACACTTGAACACCTGGATAACGATATTCGATTGTTCTTATTTCGCCTGCAGGCCTGAGTATTTAAACGCCAGGTAGTGTACCGTAAATATCTTCAAAATGTGTGTCGAATTTTATTAAATAGCAAGTATTAAATTTACGTTATTCAATCTGTTTGAATGCATTTTGTCCTTAATACTTTATGTTGTGATAATTTCTTTTTGGGAGGTTAATGGGCTATCTGACATCATGGCTACGCAGAAAATTTATTTTTTTTAGTTTATGTCGAGAAATGCCCTGAACATATTCTTTAAACGTGTTAGCTGAACATGCAAAGAATTTTTTGAGCTGTTGAGAACTTCTTGAGGACAGGTAAATATTTAGGTCATTAACCTGTTTCTGAAACTGTTTATGAAATTGCATTCATACCTGCTGTCCTTTGGACTGGTGAAGTGTCTCAGAAGTGTAAGGTTTATTGTGTCAGTGTCTTGATGCTACATGCTGCAAGTTGGACAAACTTCTCTCATGACTCATGACAAATAAGAGCCGTGTGACCCAGAAATTAACTAAGTGTAGCTCCTGACTGTTGAGATTAAGTGTTCATGCAAGCCTGATTTTTCCTGTGGTTTTGCTTCAGTCTGAAGGTTTATCTGGCATTTGGTGAGATGTTCAAGTGTTCTTTGGTCTAGCCATGGGCTCTGTCTAGCTTCCTATTGTTTCTATCCGGTGTACTCCGGGTTCTGCCGGGTTTCCTGCAGGTTGTGTGTGGTTTTCATACTACATGGGAGCAGTGCTCCTGAGCGCGTTGGATGCGATGCCCAATATGGCATCAAACATATCTTGGTTGACTGTGTGGAATTTGCCCAAGTTCGGCAGAGATTCTACTCAGTCAACTATATATGATTTATTTGACAACATCGCTGGGGACATTTAAATATTTGAATTAATTATTTGAAGGCCATTGGCCTTTGTCATAAGATATAATTTATTAATATATAAATATTTATCGATAAAGTTATATATACATTTCTTGATATATTATTTTTGAAATTTGAGGGTTTTCGAGTTTTAACTGTTTTTGGTTATTCTAATCGGGTTTTAAACATGTCCAAAAATTTGTTTCATTTTTGATGTTCTCACCACAATACCGGAAACCTCAACTGCCTCGTGTTTTCACCTTGCTCTCGCCACGATATGGCTGAAATATTGCCGATGTGGCGTTAAACCATAATCATTCATTCAGTCATTCTCAAGGCTCGGTATGGTTTCCTCTGGGTTTGATCTGTTTTTCTCAGGAATTGGTCTGGTTTCCTCTGGGCTCAAACTGTTTTCCTGAAGCCTCTGTTTGGTTTCCTTTGGGTTCTAAATGGTTTTCTCTCAGCTCTGTCAGGTTTCCTCTGGGCCCTTATCCGGTTTCCTTTAGAATGTGTCTATTTATTGGGTAAATTTTCTATGGCTCTGTCTCGTTTCCTCTGGGATTTGTTTAGCCTCTGGATATTATGTTTCCTCAGGACTGTGCCTGTCTCCTCATCTCATTCACATCATCACAGGCAATCAAATATCTGAAATGTTCTCAAAGTAAAAGAAAGCTAAAATATGAAGTGGTATTCAACATATAGACAACTGAAAACTATGCGTAATAATACTTTCATTTATTTTTTTTATTCAGTGTTGAAAGACATTTAAATATTTGAATACTATGGTGGGCTCTATGAGCCATTTTGACAGTATCTGGGAACTCTGATGTCAAGTCACCATTTTTACCTGATGTTCACCAGAAGGAAATAATTTTTGGGAACATTATTTTCAGTGATGTTTTACTCTTAGGTAAAAAAGAATTATTCCAACATTCAGTGTCATCATTATAGTGAGATAAACTTCCCATGACATCATAGTTCCTAACCTTTGATAGTATGGTCCATAAAGCCCTCCTTAGAATTCAAATGTTTGAGCACCTTTTCACAAAAATCTAAAAAAATAAATGAATGTATATTTGTGCATAGTTTTAAGTGGTCTATTTATTGATGCCCACTTCAATTTTTGAGGTCTTTTCCTTTTGAGGGCTGTAAAACAACAACGAAACAAATAAGCAAGGGAAGTTAGTATATAGAGTATATTAGCAGTAAGCATTTTCTCACTTCGCATAATACTAGTATGCTGAGAACTTCAAAAGAACATGACCAGCCTGGTTAGCACGGTTGGTAGAGTGTCCGCTTCGGGAGTAACACCTAAGACTTTAAAACGGGAAGTTGTAACTTCTTCGCTTAGCATTCAGCTTGAAGAAAATAGTGCAATGACTGGTTGACCCATATCAGTATAATGGCTCGGGCGGGGCAGCTTACATGCCTTTGGTAAGTCCTCTCAGTAAGTCAGTATTTCAGACACTAAATTTTGTTCCTTTCCGTTGGTTACTTTGTTGTACACTGACTTAACCAGAATTTCTGTTGTCAAGTCATTTTTGGACATCAGAAATTGTGGTTTGAAATTTTGACTTCAGTCTAAAATTGTTTTGCGATCCCGGTGTCTGGTTTAGTTAATAAGAGATAGTCATAACTTGAATACATTGTCTTAAAATATGTAATCAAGATTAAGAAATATTTGATAATATCAGACAGAATTTAGACGGCAAAACCTGTTTTGTCAGCAATTGATATTTTGGAGAGTTCAGTGTTGCGTGACAGTGAGCAGACTGTACCTGCCTTCCCCTGAGGCAATGCAGTTAGATCTGTAAAAACAAAATTAAGTCATCCACTTTTAACACATGTACTTTTGCCGAAAAAGCAAAGCTCCTCCCAAGTACCTGCTCCCATTTAGATGCTGATAGGCCTGGTTATACAGTGTTGCTGAAGACCAGGGGCTTAAAGTTACCAGCGGATTTTTTTAGGACAATGAAGACAAAATGTATGAATGACTGTGGCTTAGTGGACAGTTGAACCAGGTAGGGTATGAAGAGACAAGATGTCACCAGTTTCTAGTGGGCTTCCTGCTATGGTTGGATGGACACTATTGTTCACCTATAGGGGGGTGAGGTAGTGAAGAGAACATGCTTTTCTCATGTTTCTTTAAACACCTTCACATGTAGTTTCCTATGCATGTACTGTAAAGCTCAGAAGCTCAGGTGTTATCTAGGATGTGCTGTACAACAGGTAGGCCATGTCTCCCCAGCTTTTAGGATTAACACAAATTAATACTTATTGGACTTTTCAGTCTAATTCTGTACCCAGGAGATAAAACTGAGTCACTTTTTGGCAGAGGAAATAGATAGTGTTGTGTATGTATGTATGTACAATGTAGCTGTTTATTTTCTTCAACAAATGATGCCAATCACATATACCATACTCCACAATACGTGTACATGTGCGTGTGAATCTGGGTTCAGATCAGAGTTGACTACATGCAGTTTTGTGCCGTGATTATTTGCTCTTACTACAATGGAGCTGTTCATTTTTTTTTCAGCAAATGATGCCAATTACATACATGTATATCATATTCCATTATACTTGAAAATCTACACATGTACATATACTTGCGAATCTGGGTTCAGGTCAAAGTTGATTACATGCGGTTTTGTGCCATGATTATTTGCTCTTAGTACAATGGAGCTGTTTATGTTTTTTTCAGCAAATGATGCCAATTACATATAACATACTCATTGACACATGTACATGCGAATCTGGGTTCAGGTCAAAGTTAACTACATGCAGTTTTGTGTCGTGGTTATTTGCTCTTTGAGCTGTTTGTAACATTCACAATTTTCACGATCATGAAAATTTCTGGCAAGAAAAAATGAACATTTTATTTGTTTGTTTATTTGATTGGTGTTATATGCCACACTAAAGAATATTTCACTTATACAACGGCGTCCAGCATTACGGTGGGAGGAAACCGGGGAAAGTCCACTACCAACCGCAACTTGCTGACATACCTTCCCATGAGAGGAAGCCAGCACGAGCTGGACTTGAACTCATAGCAACCACATTGGGGAGAGGTTGTGGGTCATTGCACTGCACTAACACTCTAACGACCTGCCCATGGAAGGTCCCTGTTACGTTTGTAATACATGTACGTAAATGTACAATGTACAAATGTACACAATGATGCACATGTCAGAAAGTTCATGAGGCACTTTACAAAGGCCGGTGGTTTAACCTAGGATACTCCAGTTATGCTTAACCACGAAACTGATCACCATTGTGTGATTGAAAAATTTGCATGGCTGCCATTGGTTGAGAAGAATCGGTATCGGGTGATGCTTGTCTCATATTCTGCCCATTTCAATCTTAGACATGTCAGACTTAAGTCAAGACTTCAGTCATAAAAGTTGGGAGGTTACTTTCCGTTTTTTTAGTTGAAATTTGTTGTACAAGAACTTACCCAGAGCTTAGGCTGTCAAGCAAACTTTTGACTTGTACAAGAACTTACCCAGAGCTTAGGCTGTCAAGCAAACTTTTAACTTGTACAAGAACTTACCTAGAGCTTAGGCTGTCAAGCAAACTTTTGACTTGTACAAGAACTTACCCAGAGCTTAGGCTGTCAAGCGAACTTTTGACCTTATAACATGAGAAACAACAATAAGTCATTTGAAATTTTGACTTACGTTTATAAAGGCTGCTGTGCGATAACAGTTGGGCCTGTAAATAACTGGTAGTGTGTCCTGCTCACGAAGCTTTTCAGTTGGACTTCCTGATCTTTCACCATGACATATATACATGTATGCTCGAGAGAATGGATTTGCAATGATGGCCGTCAGAATACTAGCCAGAGGTGCCTCCATGGCTGAGGTGTCTAGCCCACCAGAACGGTGCAATGACCTAGGAGCCTTTCACCAATACAATTGCTGGGAGAAGGCCTGTCAGCAATGAGTGGATGGTCGCAGATTTCACCTGAGCTCTTGTCCAGTTTCCTTTCACCATAATGCTGGTCGTATAAGTGAAATATTCTGAAGTACATTGTAAAACTCCCATCAAATAAATAAATACTAACTGGTTGTGTCGGCCATCTTTGATTAAATTCCTGCTTCACTGAACCTGTTCACTGTTGCTTATAAATGCTTTACATATTACATGTACACAATATACCTACTTTATTGTAAGGTTAAAAATCTGCCCCCAAAAAATTTTAATTGTCATGTGGATGCATTATCTGTAATTTCCAAGTAATCATATGAAGAAATTTAAAACTGTATGGGATGATCTTTAAATAAGTAAATGGAATGAAATGTGTATAGTACATTTTCCCTCAGCAGTATAAGATATTCAGGGGTCAGCTTCACGAGTTTAACTTGTCAGGTTTTCAGTGAGATATGAAACTCCCATAGCTGCCAGTCTCTTGTTAATCCCATTTATCGGTGTGCAAAGTGTTTGGGGAGGAATTATGATAGCTTTCAGCTATATATGTACATGTACAGTGGGATTATGTACAGCTGTGTGCTGTTGGTAGTCTACTTTCATTATTTGCCTGTTCAGGGGCCTACGTGGCTCAGTTGGTTAGATTCTACGCTCTAGCATAGCGTGATGACCCAGTAGCCTCTCACCAATGTGGTCGCTGTGAGTTCAAGTGCAGCTCATGTCGGCTTCCTCTGTGGCCTTACGTGCGATTGTCGTGGGTTTCCCCAGGCTGTGCCCGGTTTCCTCCCCCCATAATGCTGGCCGCCGTCATATAAGTGAAATATTCTTGAGTACGGTGTAAAACACCAATCAAATAAATAAATAAATCTTAAGGGAGCAAGGGACTATCTGTAGGTTTATACACCCTGGCCATCAATTTGTCCATACAGACTTAGTTTCCAGATGTGAGCTTCATCATGTTGAATTGAAACTTGCAGAATTTACCCTGACTGAGGTAAATTGATAAGAGGCAGCATTTCACTGGTTACTGGTGACCATTTACCAATTATCACACTGTCATCACTGCTCTGGTTTTACTCTCTGTGCTGTAGTCTTTAATTTTACCCCTCTGTTAGGTGCGGGCGTCATAAAATCCCTTGAATACTTGGCATTCTCAGGATTTGACTCTGTACAAAACAAGGCTCAGTGATATCGGGTTACACAACAAACACCGTTACGACAGTGTTAAGCCCGTAATTATGTTATCATGAATAGTTATAGATGAAGTTTGACTTTCATTGTGCTTTGATTTTTTTATTTATTTCATTCGTGTTTTACGCCATACTCAAGAACATTCCACTTATACGATCATGACCATCTGCAAGTTGCTGGCAGACCCTAGCTGTAATATACAGCTGGAGAGGATGCTAGCACAAGCTGGATTTGAACTCATAGCGACAGCATTGATAAGGCTCCTGGGTCATTGCACCCTGGGCTTCGTATTACAAAACATGAAAGCAAATTACGTAAAAATACTTACTCTACATGTATTAAAACCAGTTTGTGGGGATTACCTGTCATTCTTTGTGCCTTTTCATGTGTCAGTTAATTTACCTGTATTTCTTTTTCTCTTTGATTACAGCCCCAAGGGAGTTGGTGATGGAATTATCGAGGATCCAGAAACTGCTAAAACGACTGATGCTGGTAACCATGGCAACCAATCCTTTGACAGACAGCTGGCTGATGATGATGATATACAGTTAGGAGAGGAAGGTACTGTGAGGCCAACGACGACTTCAAATTTGTTGTGTGGCATTCATGTACCTGTGACTTGACAGTTTCACAGGATATAAATTTTTATTTTTATTGTTCTTTTCTATATTATATTCTGCTTTTATTCTCGTTTTTTTTTTTTTTTTGCATAGTAAAAATTTGTGAAAATGCAAAGGAGCTATTTGCAAAACAACAAGATGTATGACACCATTTAAGGTTATTTCAGAAGATGAAGGTGCATGATATACATCAAATTTTAGATGGTGTCATTCGTCATATTTCAGATGGTGTCATTCATCATATTTCAGATAGTGTTATTTCGTCACATATCATATGGTGTCTTTCATAAAATTTCAGACGTCATTCATCAAATTTCAGATGGTGTCATTCATCATATTTCAGATGGTGTCATTCATCATATTTCAGATGGTGTTATTTGTCATATTTCAGATGGTGTTATTCGTCATATTTCAGATGGTGTTATTCGTCATATTTCAGATAGTGTTATTCGTCATATTTCAGATGGTGTCATTCATCATATTTCAGATAGTGTTATTTCGTCACATATCATATGGTGTCTTTCATAAAATTTCAGACGTCATTCATCAAATTTCAGATGGTGTCATTCATCATATTTCAGATGGTGTTATTCGTCATATGTCAGATGGTGTTATTCGTCATATTTCAGATGGTGTTATTCGTCATACTTCAGGTGGTCTCATTCATCATATTTCAGGAGGTGTCGTTCATCGCATTTCAGATTACATCAGGATTGCCCAGGCTGGCAGGATAGGCCAAACAAATATCTTTGAAATATTGGCCTGAATCTTCTGATCTAACACCCCTTGTAAAACGGGAGTGATCATATTGTAGCCAGTGTCTATTTAACTCACCTGTGGATATATATACCAGGCTCTCTCTGAGTATGATTGTTTGGTTTCCAGTATGTCCAGTATGTCAGATGTCCATCAAATTGTATGTATCAGCATATCAGACTTGTTCAAATTGGTACTTTCAGCTATATCAATGACAAGGACAGGGGACTCTGATGGAAAAAGGTAAGTTTGATCAAACTTTGTTGACCAGATTACTCAAAGTATTACCTGATAATATACATTTATTTATATTTCTGAGTGTTTTCACTTTCAAAATTTTCACTCATACGATAACGAGGGGACTCTGTGGTTGAGAGGGTTAGCATGAAAAGCCCAGCACAGCGACCCAGGAGCCTCCACCAGTATTGTGGTTGTGAGGATCAACTCCAGTTCATGCTGACTTCCTCTCCCGTCGTACATGGGAAGATCTTTCAGCATCCTGCAGATGGTTGTGGGTTTCCTCTCACCTTAATGCTGGCCACCATCATATAAGTGAAATATTCTTGAGCATGGCGTAATCAGCAATCATATAAATGAGCGAGGGAGGAGGGATCCTGGCAAACTTAAGTTGTTACATGCATGTATATATGTTCATCATAGATGTATAGGTGGAAAGCTGTCGGTCTCCAGCAAATTTTATTTATTTATTTGATTGGTGTTACGCACATGTGATTTATTTATTTATTTAGTTGATTGGTGTTTTACGCTGTACTCAAGAATATTTCACTTATATGATGGCAGCCAGCATTATGGTGGCAGGAAATCAGGCAGAGCCTGGGGGAAACCCACGAGCATCCGCAGGTTCTTGCCAGACTTTCCCAATTTCGGCCGTCCAGCGATTGGGTCGTCATAATCATTCATGTATTACATTGAATGTGAATAAGGTGTTTAGCAATCACAGAAAATTACAAAATTTCAAAGACGTAAAACACCTTAGGTCATAAAACCACCTTACAATTAAAATGTTTGATGACATTTAATTGCCTATGAGTGAAAGTAAAATCTTAAAAACAAAACAGGTATTTTTGGATTAATTTTTAAATGGACTTTCTACCATTGGTTACTTTCTTTAATACTATAGAAAACATTAATCAAATAAAGAAATAAACACTTGTGCTTTCATGAACTTCATTTTACATTTTACGTTTTTCCTGAAGAGAAACATGAAGTGTATTTGAGGTGTAGAAAAAGAGAAGAATTATTCTACGTTCAGGCTCATTGGCAGGTCCCAGTTGTTGCAAAGTGTATTAGCTAATACTGGTATTAAATCATATTGTTTATTCAAGGTTTTAACCAAATTCAACAGCCAGTGCAGGTGTCCAAAATCAGAACATAAGAGCAACTGATTTAGTTCATATTTGATATACTCTTACGCAATTATTTTTGGGGTAAGTACACAAATGAAGACTTAGTTTAAAGCGAACATAAAGTCAGCCACTAAAGCTGAATTAATTTATAAAGTAGTATTCCAGAAATGCTCTAAAAATATTGTTAAAATTCTACACCATCAACAAAATAAATAGCAATAAATCATCAGTACCTTGCCGCTCATTTGGTGACGCCATTTTACCATGTTATAGCTATCTAGAGTGACGTCGTAATACCTAGGAGCTCTCCTGTACCATCAGTATTAAACATTGTAACAATGAGAAAATACAAACAAAAACGCCTGATACCCAATCAGAGAGTATCAGCTCTGTTCCGTGTTCAAAGGGCCGATATTTCTGTTAGTTTGGCGCTCAGTCAAGGCGATGTTCGTGGACACAAGAGTCGTGTTGTAGCGGCCCTGCTCGATATTTGGCCTAGCTGGCTTTACCGACATCAGGGAATTTACAGAACATAGCAGGACCTTCTGATTGATAACAGACTTTTTTATTCCAATTTTGGGGAGATGCAGTTTTCTTGCTAGCTCACCCTGACAAGTTACTGCAGTATCCTCCTCAACCTGTAGGCATTGTAACATGGGCAGCTATTCTCAGTTCCCTGCTCATAAATGTGTGGTCCAAAATGCGTCAGTTTAAGACTTAAAAAGAAAAAAACACATTTATACAACCTATACCTTAAATGAAAGAGCTAGTTAAATAAGGTTAAATAAAATATCTGAATTTTCTGTCTTATTATGTGAGTATTTAATAGTTAAACATTGAAGACTTTTTTACGCCACCATTTCAACAGATAACATACGTCATTGTGCTTAGCTTTGCCCAGTAGCTCTTCAGGACAAGGCATTCCAGACACAGTTTGGCAGACAACAGCCATGCATTTACGCATGATGTGGCCCCCTAGTACATCCTTGTTAGGGTTGGCTTTCACAGACCTTAAAATCCATGATTGTCACGATACATGTACGCATTTAGCTGAGACCGGAAATGCACGTTAATCACATGGTAAGAGTAAAACTTTAAGCACCTTGATGTCAGAATGAATATTCAAAAGAAGGAAAGGAGGCTTTTCATTGGACAAGCCTGAAACATGGCAATGCCATTAATATGCCTCAAATCGGTGGATTTTGCAGAAAAAGTGACGATGTTTTAACCATTTTTTCTGTCTTACGAAGACTTTAAAAAATCTATAAAAAAAAAAAACAGAATTCCACGCAGTTTGTATTGCTTTTTCATTTAAAGTGTAGTTTGCATAAATGTGTTCTTTTCTTTTAAACTAACCTTGAGAATCCAATTTATTGCATCAGTATCTATTACTGTGTCTATCCACTATCAGAAACCACACCCACAATCGAGAGCTAATAGGGTTTTTGATGGGACTGCCAATTATCACATGACGCTTTCAGCGCTAGTGATTGGCCAAGTCCATAATGACTTCTACAACATGGCTACTCGGAGTGAATTGTCCGTCAGTGCCATATTTTTCTATTATAACTGTGTCCTGTATCATTTATCTTATGTATAGATAGTGGCAGACTTAATGTTTACTTTAAAGTTAAAGCTGTTAAGTCTTAAATTGGTGTTGAACAACCGGAGCCCGTAATACCGTTAACTAAGTTATTGCCTGACAATAAGTCATGATAAAGTACATGTACACCTGAGCTGAGCTGGATTAAGGTGTGTGTGGACAAGATCCTGACATATCCCTCATTAGCATTAGCTTACCTTGATTATCATGTGCCCCACCCACTTTGCTAGGTTATCGACCAAGGTCAGATGAGCATCACTGCACTATATACCGCCGCTATAG